>NW_015175366.1:23695-27345 GCF_001447785.1 Gekko japonicus
TAGAGACAAGAGCTATGGAAAAGGCTGCTAAGGCATTTAAGAAGATATTGTAGATGCAGTTGAGGGGGTGATAGGGAGGCAGATGGAAGTGGGAGTTAAAGGAAGGTGGAACTAAAATAGGGAGAGGAAGGAAGGAGTGCTCATGGGGCAGAAGAAATGTAAGGGGATGAACAGGAAGGGCTATGAGGAGTAAAGGGGTGTGTAAAGAGAGTGGGAAGATGAACAAGGTAGAAGGGAATAGAAATCTTGGGAGAGGAAAAGGGAATGATGTGTGGAAGAGAATAATGGTATGATGGGAAGGGAACAAGAAGGGTGGGGATGGGGAGGAGACTCAGGAATGATGTGATGGGGGGCAATCATAGTGGGTGAAGAGATGAATGACATGAGGTGGTGCAGGATGTGGGGAGAACACGTGAAGAAGGAAGAAGGAGGCATAGAAAAAGAGAAGAAAAAGAGCAAAGAAAAGAGAGGATGAAAGAAACAGAGGAAGAATGCAAAAAGAAAACATTAAGGAAGGGAAGGGGACTCTGGGGCAGTAAAGATCTTAAGGAAGAAGGAGGCATAGAAAAAGAGAAGAAAAAGAGCAAAGAAAAGAGAGGATGAAAGAAACAGAGGAAGAATGCAAAAAGAAAACATTAAGGAAGGGAAGGGGACTCTGGGGCAGTAAACATCTTAAGGCTGAGGGAAGGAATTGTTTTTAAATGGCTAACCATGAGCCCCATACTGCAGTTTACACGTAAGACTGAATTTAAGAGGTAAGTGAGGAGCAAGCTACAAACTATCTGCAACATTTTGTTGCAGCCCCCCTTCTTATTTTCTAAACCCTCACAAGTCAGTATTAACATAGTTTTCACTATTTACAGGACAATGCGTAGACTAGTATAACTGTCCATAGAACTGTATTGTAAGTTAGCGAATAGAAACTGAATAAACACCTCTGGTTGCTAGAGTGAAATTTTGAAGCTGAGTCTTCTGTGTTTGAATACAGCACACTTCACCTGAAAACCTGAGCACTTTTAATTCCAGTACTGAGTGTTAGGGCTGCCAAATCCCCCCGGGGGGCGGATTTCCCCTCGCTTTGGAGGGCCAATTTCCGCCGCCGCGGAATCGGGCCCCGGGGGAAACCCCACCCTGGCGTGCACGTCAGCCAGATGTGACATGCTGACGTCGGGCACGCTGGGGGCGGGGCCACAGCCATTTGAGGGGAAAACATAGAGTTTTCCCCTCAAATGGCTGTGGCCCCGCCCCCAGCGTGCCCGGCGTCAGCACGTCACATCTGGCTGATGTGCATGCGGCACGTGCGCGCTTTGCGTGCGCGCGCTGAGGACGCCGAGCGGGAGCCCCCCGCTCCAAGGTAAAAACTATTTGGCAACCGTACTGAGTGTGCATGATTCTTCAGCTGTGTAACAACCATTGGCTATGGCCAGGAACCCCCCATAACCAAAAATTTCTATGCTATCAGCTGTCACCACCATTTCAACATTTTAATGTTTTGATATTTATGATGATGTTTTAAATTTCAAGTTGTATTGTACTAACTAATATATTTGTATAAATGACGTTTGTTACCTGCCCTGAGCCCACTTCTGGGAAGGGCGGGCTATAAATGTGAATAAATAAATGATGTGGCTTTGAGGAGTTTTGCCAGTTCTTTTTCCCCCCTGATCCCATTAGCTTTCCCAGCTACAAACAAAACTAATCTTATAATTTACCATTCACATGAATATGTCAACAAAATTTTGCTTGTCTTTCTCAGCCATACGGTAAAATAAAGAAAAATAAAATAAACAAAACAAATCAGTGAGGCTTGCATGGCATTCATAAATTAAATTTCTCCGTTGGCTGTAGATGTAATTTGAATATGCAAATCACTGCATATATTATTTAAATTACTTTCAGTTCCTTGTTTTGAGCCAATTTCTTAGTCATTCTGAATATCAACAGCAAAGGTCTGATGATGGAAGATTGGCATATTTTGTACCAAACATCATTTATATTTCTCTGCTGTTCGCTTCAATATTTTCATAATCGTAAGTTATAACATCCGTATAACACATGGTGCGTAATGTCTTCCTATTGTTACAATCTGTAATGTTGCAGTGCCAGTTCTTGATAATATGTAATATCCTGATCTGCTAATTGTTGATTTATGATGCTAAATATTCTTCAGTTGTCAGGACACAGCTATGTATACTATATTTAGGGCTGCAAACTGTGGGTTGGGAAATTCCTGGATATTTGGGGGTGGAACCTGGGGAGGACAGGGTTTGGGGAGGGGAAGGACAAGGCCCGTAGCCTTGAAGGCATTTGAGGGTGACACACCCTCCCAAATCTGCCCTGCCCCCCATGGAGTCTGCACTGGAGCAAAGTCGGCATGGAGTCTGGGCTGGAGTGAAGTTGGCTCAGGAGGGGAGGGAGTCAGTGGGAGGGGAGGGAGAGGGGCAGCCTCACTAGGTCTTCCTGCTTCCGCAGCCACAGGAAGATCAAGTGAGGCCATGCTTCTCCCTCACTTTCTGCTGGCTCCCTCCTTGCCTGAGCTGGGCTGGGAGCTGGTGGCAGTGGGTGCTGCAAAAACAGGAAGGTGAGTGGGCCTTTCTCACTCATTTACATGCTTGGGGCTGCTTGTTCTGGGCTGTAAAAAGTGGTGTGGTGTCATGGCTCCTGCTGATTACGAACAAGCGGCTCCCACTGAGTGCGAACAAGCAGCCCCAGCAGAGGATCCAAGTCCTGCTGGGGATGAGCTCTCAATGCCGGAAACTCCCGCACCTGACAGGGCTGAGATTCCAAAGGCTACCCCAGCAACAGCTGAGGCAGAAGCATGTCCAGACAGTTCTCCTCCTGATTCACCCCCACCGGTATCTTACTTGAGGGAACAGCGCTGAAGGGATATGGTAACCTGGCGGCGAGAGGCATGCATGCGTGGCAGGCGGTCATTCAGCCCCGAGTATTAGCAGTAGCCAGGACTTGCTTGGGGTGCGCTAATTGCCAGCAGGCTTATGGGCTATTTAACTCATGCCCTCACGCTGACAAATGGTGCCAGCAGTTCTGCACCTCCTCGCTTGTGATTCTGACTCCTGGTTCCTGTCTGGATTTCCTCAGCTCCTTGACCTCGGCTCGAATGACTACGTTTCAACTCTGCATCCCGAACTCTTGACTCTCTGGCTCTTGCCTCTTTTGGACTCTGGTTTCCTGAATACTCTAATGGTTTGTGCTTTGAACTGGGTTTCCCGGATGGTTTGCTTGCCTGGCTCTTGACTTTGGACTGTACCTTGACCACCCCGCTCTTGCTTTGTGCATTAGACTTGTTTTCCGGTTAACTGGTGTGACTGGCTCTTGACCATGGACTGTATCCTGACTGCCTCACCCCTGCCTAGCCCCGCATTGTGACATGTGGAGTCTGGGGTGGAGCAAAGTTGGTTCAGGAGGGGAGGGAGCAGGAAGCTTCTGTGGAAGCAGGAAGACCCAGTAAGGCTATGCACCAAAAGGCAGTGCAGAGCATACCTTCCAAAATTGGCTTATGAGCTATACGGTCTACATGACCTTAGTTGCCATGGTGTACCCAGAGCAGGGTTGGCACCTTGCTAACCACATCAGGAATGCCCTAAAGCATGGTCTTTAGCTGGTAATGATCCTGCTATTGATTACGATGA
>NW_015175366.1:27747-30981 GCF_001447785.1 Gekko japonicus
GAATGCCCTAAAGCATGGTCTTTAGCTGGTAATGCTCCTGCTATTGATTACGATGAGGTGGGGCAGAAAGACTTTTTAAACAATAACTAAAACCACACTACTTAGGGCTGCTCAGTCACAGTTGGGAACAAATTTTTGGCGGGAAAACCTTCTTGATAGTGGGGAAGTGCCAGGGGTCTGTCATAGTTGTTAAGGATAAGGACTACTTAGATGAACTTTAAATGGTAGGGTTTTAAAAAAGGTTTTATTTATGACTGATTTATATGATTGCTGTTTCCTCACGGGAGCTATTCCCTGCATAGGTGCATGCAAAGGCATGTACAGTAGCAATGGAGTGTCCACACAGCACTTTTAGCTGCACTTTCCTTGTTGTAACCCTTTGTGCTGCCATAGCCCTTGTGCAACTGGGTGACTCAATAAACTAGTTTATCTGAATTCTGTTTGTTGCAGTGAAAAAGGCTAAAAACTTACCTTTTTTAAAAAAATGAAACTTGGGAATTCAAAGAAGCTGGTAGATAGTGTCACTAGACCAATAGAACATTATGGCACATTAATGGAATGGCAATTGCCAGTTTCAAAAAAACCTGTGTTCTGAGGGAAAGCAATCTATTTAAACAGAGCCAACAGAGCAGCAGTAAATTGGTGGGGAGAGTAGAGTTCAAATAGGTTGTGATAAAAGGTGCATGTGAACAGGACTACACTGGTGGAAAGGAATACAGTGAAGTAACCTGCCTTTTAGCCAGAAGTGTGTTGATGGACTGATGAATAGTCCATTTAAAAAAGAGCTCCATATTCACAGCGAGCAAAGCATGCTCTCACCACATACAAAATAATATCCCGTCAGCTTTACTACATTTCCAACCGGTAAATGGTCTCTCCCTAGATCTTTGCCAGTCTATTCAGCACATGTAAACATTTCAAATGGTGTTTTTGATATGGCAAGGAGAGGCAAGGCAAACTCTGAGACAGGATCCCTCCAGTCTCTTTTTATCCGAAGGTCCAGGGGTCATTTCCTGCAGGAGTGCACAGGAGCGGAGCTCCGGCAGAAAGGAGGCCAGGGGGTGGGCACATGCAACAAGCCCCGCCGCTTGCTTCCAGGAGCCCTCAGTCGGGCTTCGAGGAGCAAGAAGCAGCCAGGTAAGTTGCAGAGCCCCCCCCCCCCGGTCCACCTTCAGGTACAAGCTCTCCCTCCTCTGCGAGGACAGATCTGCACGCTCCCCCCCCATCGCCAGCAATCCAAAACAGTCCAGTGGAGCCTGAGCGGTGGGTGTTGCCTTCTGACATGCTTCCGGTGATGTCAGGGGGTGTGACATAAGCAAATAAGTTATGCTAATGAGTTATGCTAATGAGCTCCTGCACCTCTTTTTCTACGAAATGACCCCTGCGAAGGTCCAAACCCTATCTGCTTCTTCTCTCTTGCTCTCCCTTTCCATCTGGTTCCTCCAGCCCTTCCAGGGATCCTGACTGACTGTTAGCTGCTCTGCTCACAAACCAAACAGGACGAAAGGGGACTGATGTTTTCAGGAAGAGGCAGGACTTTTCCACATCTGTCACAGTAACCTTTCCCAAGATTGTCTATATGGTAGCAGTTATGTTACAGTTTTTCTGTAGTAAGTCTGTTCCTCTGCAATGGCCTACAAGAATAGGTATGAAGGGCAACCTTGACTCACAGCTTTCAGGAATGCATGTAAGATGGTTTTATTCTGAAAGGAATTTGGTGGAGGGTAAACTGTTCTGGGTGATTTGGCTGTATTTCTTAAACTGTGCGTCTGTATTGTTTTTAGTTTTATTACTGAACAAATCTGTTGTTTTCGGTATACTTGCAGCTATTGCTACTTTGTTATCCACTTTGAGTCAGAAGAGAGAAGGTGGAATGTAAATATTTTAAATAAATAAAAAGATGGTTCATGTACATTAGCTCAACACTCCCAGAAAACAGTTGGTTATCATTCACAAATCCATGTTCTGTTTTTCAGGAACTAATATGTGTGGAGCAAAATTGTTCCTTGTGGGCAGTGATAAAATACCATGAAGCAGGCTTGCCTATTGAAACCAATGTAAATGACACCCCAGTACAATAACCCTGAACATCTGATACAACAATATTAGAGAATGTGAACTTTTCTAATGAACTAAACGAGCCAAACCAGAATAAAATTCTGTACACAATCCTACTTCTTTCTGACACAGCTCCCTGCTGAATAGCTGGAGTGCAGCCACATATCGATTATAATGGTGTGACAATAATGTTATAATGAGGCTGTAAGCAGATACGCTGGAGCAAATATTTAGGATCATGGTATTAATTGCAGTGCAATCTTTATGAGGTATTTACTTAGTCATAATGAACTTGATAACTCATCAAGTTCATTTTAATGATCAAATCTGAACTTTCGTATGCTTTTGCGTACTATACTAATCAGTTTTTTTGTAACCTTTTGTCAAGCCAGTGGATACGAATGATACCATGAATATACATTTTGTCTTTCAGGATCTTCTCTTCCATATATCACTTTGGAGAGTTCAGTGCATCCTGCACAAGGGGGGATTGGGAGGAAGAGGCCCTGTCCCCCAAAAAAGGAGGGAGGGAGGGAGGGAGGGAGAGAGAAAGAGAGTCAGGCTAACCAGCCCAATGTTGCTTTCTGCACCAACAGGGGAAAAACTGCAAAGGAGGTGGGGATGGAGAGTTCCAGATGTCCTGCCTGCCAAGAATGCTCATTTTCCTGGGCTGACTGCAAAACCATCACACTGTTGAGGGGGGGGAGTGAGGAGAGAGAAGGAAAGTGATTCCTCAGCCTGACGCATGGGGGGAGGGATGAATCATATATTTAAGTAGACAAAAAGAGGATTTTAAAAACATTTATATTTCTGAGCTTCAGCAAAGTCTGTCTTGGGCTGTGGGAGTCTAGCAGTGGCTGGCTTGTCTTCTGCATCTGCTTGCAGCCTGGCTGGCCATTTGCAAAGGTGAGCTGTGTCCCTGCTGCAGCACCAGCAGAGAGGCTGGACCAGGACAGACAGAGCTTTCTTGCAAGCTCTGAAGGAGAAGCCAGAGGCTGTGGCTGTTTCCCAGCAGCCAGAAGTGGGAAGGGGGAGGTGATCATTTGCAGCCCCACCAATGGTAGCAGCTGCAGTAGTGGTGCACTGTGAAGGAGTCAGCCAGGTGCCTCCTAGAGTGCAGGGTTGGGCTGGGTGCTTCGTTGCCCAGTCTGGGCATCTCTTTCTGTGGTCTGGGGA
>NW_015175366.1:31027-49288 GCF_001447785.1 Gekko japonicus
CTGGGCCAGGAGCCTCCTTCCTTTGGCCGTGTGCAGATCATCTGGGTACCTTCTCCCCCTGGCTGGGTACCTCCTTCCCCAGGGCCAGGCACAACTTGGCTGGGCAGGCACCTCCTCCATTGGGTTAGGTGCTGCTTGGCTTGGCTGGAACCTCCTTCTCTGAGCTGGGTATAGCTCAGCCAGGTGACTCCTGGCCCAGGCCACACATTGTTCTTCTCATCCCCAGGGTGGCCCATTGGGGCTTTTTCAATTGGCCATAATGGCCAATCTGCCTTTTGGTCCTACATTAGAAGTCAAAATCAGGTCATATTCTATTTTTGCCCCCAGTTGAGGTTTGCTGCTTTGTTTTGTACTATCCACCATTTTTAAAATTCTCCCTGTTTCTTCAGATTTCTCTGATATTTTCCAGCTACTTACTGCATTAGCCCTTTTCATATTTATAATGTATCTGCAATTGGAATCTGCTCCCATGATTTTATCCCAAGCACACACATTCTACAGTTTGGTGTAGTGGTTAAGTGTGTGGACTCTAAACTGGGAGAACCAGGTTTGATTCTCCACTCCTCCACTTGCACCTGCTGGATGACCTTGGGCAAGCCATAGTTCTGTCAGAGGTGTTCTTGAAAAAGAGCAGTTTCTGTCAGAGCTCTCTCAGCCCCACCTACCTCACAGGGTGTCTGTTGTGGGGAGGGGAAGGGAAAGGAGTTTGTAAGCCATTCTGAGACTCCTTTGGGTAGTGAATGGTGGGGTATAAATCCAATCTGTTCTTCTTCTACATTCATGCAACAGCTCAGTCACAAGTCTTAGAATATCTGCCCTTTCTTATTACGGTTTCTCTGATGTTCAACTTGTGTATGTGGAAAGTCATGAGACTTGTGAAGGGTTTTTTAAAAATCATTTTTGTTGTTAATTCTAAAAGAGACTGTTTCATTATTAGGTTCCTTATAGTTTTGTTATTCACTATTTCATTTTTTTTTTGTTTTCATAATTCTATTTCATTATTATTTCCGATTGGTTTCAACGGAAGAAGCCCCCCTTCATGGTTTTTTATCCATATTTGAAAACACGTAGAGGTATTGCAGTACTCCTGCAGGATATCCACACTGCCAAATTTCCAACAGATAGAATAGAGGGGTATGCCTTTTGGAACCAATGAAATGCACCCATGTTTAAACTTTAAAGTCTGCAGGAGAGCTGACAGGAAAGATTCCAGACAGTAATACAGGCAAAACTGCTGCCACTAAGCTTGAAGAACAATAGCACAAAGAAGAGGCAGCCTTTCAAGTCAAGAGCATTTGTTGGCACAAGGAGGTCAAGGCATCTGGGTGGGTAGGCAGCAGCAGTAGGAGCAATGAGTACAGCTTTTAATTCTGGTTGCACTTGAAACAGGCCAGTAGCCAGGATCAGATGAAATAGTCCAAGGTCTCACCAGGGGATCTTGAAAAGGAACCCCATGGTGCTGTGGGCAGCTAGTCCAGCTCGGCTGCCTAACAGTCTCCCTCCATGTTAACAGCAAACAGTCAATCCAAAAGAACTCTTTGTTTTCCAGAGAAGAACTCCATTCTCTCCTCTGACTCCTACATTTCCCATATGGATCATTGCAGATATACCCCCCCTCCGTCACGACCAGGTATGGCCATTTACCCAATAGTGAGAGAGTGGGAAGGCGTTCCCATCTCAGGTTACCATGTGTTGTCAGGCAAGGTATGTTTTGATTGGCTAGGAGTTGGGCATCCCACTCCAGCCTCTGCTATTGACCATGTGTCATGTCAGGGAATGCTTCTGATGTGTTAATGTACTGGGCATAGCTGTCCCAGGCCTGGGAAGACACCGATAAGTCACCTCTTGGCAAAGGTGTCAAAGTGTCTTGTATATGGAGATGTTGGCCTGGCCATCTGGCAAGCCAGTTGTACAGGTGACAGAAATAACACAGTAGTGATACCAGGAGGCCATTTGGCGCCAGCCGGGAAGATTTTAGAAAAGGCTTTTTCTATACACCTTCTCCCTTCAAAATATGAAATTTTGGGGAACATACCTCAAATTTCATCTAACCTACTCATTAGGGTCATGCACACATATGAGAATACAGGTCACTACCTAAAGAAACCAAACAGAATCAGGTAGATACTTACAGAATACATCATTGAATACAAACTACAGAATACATCATTGAATACAAAATACAATGGGTTACTAGTACACATCAAGAAAACATTCCACTTTCATGAAGTTCCTATCTTCAAACTTCAGGTACAAGCTTACAAAGCAATTCCACAATTGTTTCCATTATACAGCAAGGAAAAACAAGTCAAGGCACGGTTCAAGTTACAGAAAACAAACAATTAGGTTTGACCATTCAAGTAACAGTGTATGTTTGGTGTTCATTACAGTAAATTCTAGACAATGCATCCGCAATCAAATTCTGCAAACCTTTGATATAAGAAACAGCAAAATCATAATCTTGCAAGGCCAGAAATTGCGCATCACCAGCAAATTCTGATACAGGGTTGTTAGAATCATTTGGCTTTCTCCCGGCCTCACAAGAGGCCACAGCAGCTGTCACAGAGACAACTGAAAGGGGTCTGGAGTGTATTGAGGGATTCAGCACCCCGGCCAGCTACCATGGCAGGGCTGGTCAATTCAGGTGTTTCATCCCACTCACCCCCACATAAATCAACAGCCGGTACAATCAGGATATCCACTCCTGGTACAGTCAAGCAAGGCGGAGCCTGCATACTAGCAATAAGAGACTTATGTGCCAATTTGTCCCTATTAGGACTTAGGCGGCACATGACTCCTGGATCACCACAGCAGTCCCGCCCACAAAGCCTCCACAACACACATCAACTTTAGCCAGCCCCCCCCCCCCAGGGATCCCCGCCCTCCCATGGGGACGTACAGTAGGTTTGACCATTCAAGTAACAGTGTATGTTTGGTGTTCATTACAGTAAATTCTAGACAATGCATCCGCAATCAAATTCTGCAAACCTTTGATATAAGAAACAGCAAAATCATAATCTTGCAAGGCCAGAAATTGTGCATCACCAGCAAATTCTGATACAGGGTTGTTAGAATCATTTGGCTTTCTCCCGGCCTCACAAGAGGCCACAGCAGCTGTCACAGAGACAACTGAAAGGGGTCTGGAGTGTATTGAGGGATTCAGCACCCCGGCCAGCTACCATGGCAGGGCTGGTCAATTCAGGTGTTTCATCCCACTCACCCCCACATAAATCAACAGCCGGTACAATCAGGATATCCACTCCTGGTACAGTCAAGCAAGGCGGAGCCTGCATACTAACAATAAGAGACTTATGTGCCAATTTGTCCCTATTAGGACTTAGGCGGCACATGACTCCTGGATCACCACAGCAGTCCCGCCCACAAAGCCTCCACAACACCCATCAACTTTAGCCAGCCCCCCCCCCCCGGGATCACTGCCCTCCCTTGGGGAGCCACAAGAACCTCTCCAGACAGGATCTGCCCAGGTTCAACTAGGGAACAATACACAGAGGTCGTATCAGCCCCTGAAATAAAACAACCCATACGTTTAGCATGGTTTACCTGAAGTTCAGATGAAAACTCTCCACCCACCCAGTCCAACTGTCCCTTATCCACAACAGCTGCAACGTTGATAGCCGGCGTTCAGGCTTGGACGACTGTTGTCTCCTCCGCTGGGTCAGCATTTGCAGGGGTCAGAGGGACAGGGTCCGGGTCCGTAGGTCCAATCTGTTGGATCACAATAACTTGCGACTTGGTAGGGGTGGAGGGCTTCTCTCTTTTCGCTTGCCACACAGGACAATCTACACGTCTATGTTGTGGAGATTTGCACTCAAAGCATAACCCACTTTTTGGATCCACACGAGTCTTGACAGGCGAAGCAGGAGAAGGTTCCATCTTCTCCGCTGACAGGTGGAGTGCGCTAGTCTGCAGCTTTGGGAAAGGCTTTTCTGCAATTGGGGGAGTAGATCTCCCAAAGCTCCTCTCCCGATGCTCCCACACACTTTGTGCAAGTTCAGCTGCCTCCTCTAGAGTAGACGGCTTCTGGTCCCTCACCAAGGCAGCAATCTCATCAGACAACAGGCAATAGCATTGCTCAAGCAAGAACAGTTCTCTTAAGCAGGTGCATAAAAGTCTTTCCATGGGACAGATTCCGAAGGCTGCTCACTGAAATCCTTTCCTCGCTGCATTTCAGAGTGGCTCTTCTAGCAGGCAAGAGCTGCAGACTTAAGCACCATGGACAGCTCAGGTCCCCTAGGTTGCCAGTCAGCCTGGAGATTCCGGGAATTAGCAGGCTCGCTGTGCTTGTCTGAGGCATCCCAGAACTCGTCCTGGTTCCCCACTTCATCAATGGTGAGGAGATCCTCCAGGGAGAAACGTTCGCCTCCCTCAGCCATGGTTCCAAATTCCTGGCTAACACTATTTAAAATAAAAAAAACTCCTTCACAGTCTACATACATACACAGCTTTGCACAGGGTAACACACCCACGATTGTTGCAACCCGTCTCCAGTCCAGTATCCCACACGCTAAGACCACCATGTCATGGTTTTCTCTCCCTCACCCCAGTCCAGGGATGGGGAGAGACACCAAGGTGTTCAAGAACAATTAAACAAATGGCAGGAGAATGTCTGCCCCCTCCGTCACGACCAGGTATGGCCATTTACCCAATAGTGAGAGAGTGGGAAGGCATTCTCATCTCTGGTTACCATGTGCTGTCAGGCAAGGTATGTTTTGATTGGCTAGGAGTTGGGTATCCCACTCCAGCCTCTGCTATTGACCATGTGTCATGTCAGGGTATGCTTCTGATGTGTTAATGTACTGGGCATAGCTGTCCCAGGCCTGGGAAGACACCGGCAAGTCGCCTTCTCTTGACAAAGGTGTCAGAGTGTCATGTATATGGAGATGTTGGCCTGGCCATCTGGCAAGCCATTTGTACAGGTGACAGAAATAACACAGTAGTGATACCAGGAGGCCATCTGGCCCCAGCCGGGAAGATTTCAGAAAAGGCTTTTTCTATACAGGCAGTCTATTAAATTAATTTTAAGTAAATAACCTTTATTTTAATTAATGATACTACACACAAAGGAGCTCCAGTGTCTCAAGTGGTTAAGGTGCTGAACTACAGGCTGTGGAAGGTTGGTAGTTCAGCAGTTCGAGACCCGGGTGCCGCATGATGGAGTGAGCTCCCATCTCTAGTTCCAGCTCCTGCCAACCTAGCAGTTCGAAAGCAAGAAATTGCAAGTAGATAAATAGGTACCACTTCGGTGGGAAGGTAACAGTGTTCCGATCACCTTGGTGTTTAGTCATGCCAGCCACATGACCACAGAAACATCTTCAGACAGTGCTGGCTCTTCAGCTTTGAAACGGAGATGAGCACCACAACCCTAGAGTCAGATTTGACTAGCTTTTGAGCTAGGGAACCTTTACCTTACACATAAACGAAAAACACAAAAAAGACCAATCTAAACCCCCCTAGGCTTCCATTGAGAAAGAGGGGCTTTCTGATCTGCAGTGAGCAGAAAGCAACTAGCAGGCAAAACGTCTGGCACTGCCTTCTGGCTTTTGAGTGGTTGCACCCGGAGAGCCCCCCAGCAGCTGCCTACCCACTCGCTTGCCACCCACCTACTCTCCACAACCACATTTGAATGGAGGGCAGAGTCAAAAGGGCAAAGGAGGGCTGACAGAGGGAGACCCTTATCTTTGCATGGAGGTGCAAAAAACTGTGGGGGACTCTGGTGCATCTTTGGAGGGGTCTGGGCAGTGTTTTGGAGGTGATGGTGGGTAGGGCTTCTGGGAGGTGGCTTTTAATTCAGGGGGGTGGCCCCGAAATGCTCCACTGTAGGTATGGGCCCAACCTGAAGCAGTCTTGCAACATAGACTGAATTATACAAGGCAAATAAAGATAATATTTAGCAGAGAATAACAATTTAAATAATTCAAAAACCAATTGTTATCCCTTCAAACCACAACAGGTATGGGGTGGTGGTGGCATAGTTAAAAAGTGAAAGGATTTTGTATAAGTAGAGGACAAGGTCAAACTGAAGAACCATCCAATCCTAGCGAGTCACACACTGAACACTGAGACATTTTATAAAGAAGATTAACCAATAAAGCAAATATGACTGATTGGAGATTAAATAAACATTTGTATTCCAAAGTGTCAGAAGTGGGAAAAGGAAGCAAGAAGTAGAAAGAAGCAAGAGACAAATCAAATAATATTTAAAGCACTGAAGAATGGGTGGTGGGGGAGCAAGCCCCAAATAAAATCAGTAAATTGTTTCAGAAATTGTTTTAGTTGTTCAGTCGCACAGTCGAAATGACTCTTCACAACCCCATGGACCACATCACGCCTGGCCCTCCTGTCTCCCACTGTCCTCTGTAGTTTGCTTAATTTCATGTTCGTTGCATTGATTAAAAAAAGGGGGGGGATGGAGGGACGCACATTCAGACCTACAAAATTGTTGTTACCAGAATAAGTTGTGGTGGTGATAAGGCTATACCTATGGCCCATCACTAATACCAGGAGTCCAATTATAAGTTGACAAGGAAACAACATCTGGTTTAATTATATGAATACTAGAGTTCTGTAACAGGTCTTTGAATGTGTGTCTAGAATATATAGATAATAGTGACCACTGAGGAAGGCCCTTAGGGGCCGAAACGCGTATGGTCTTTGGTTGTAAAGTTTTTATCCATCATTTGTATGTAAAGTGGACAAGCTTTTACAGTCTGATTTTAGACAAAGCAATTTTTAATCAGGAAAGTTTTAACACGTGTACACCTTAATAAATATTTGTACTTTTTCCATATATATGGTTTAGCTTAGCCCTATTTGGTTCATAGTCATACCCTGCATTGCATTGATAACATTGTCTAACCATCTCATCCTTTGCCGTCCCCTTCTTGTACCTGCAGTCCTGGTGGCTACAACTTGGAGTCAATAAAAAAAGTCCAGCTTCTCTCTCCCCCTCCTTCAAAAGAAGAAAGCTTCCTGTGTCCTGATTAGAAAAACACTGCTTATAAAAATAGCATAAAGAGAGAGATTCTGACTGACTGCAATAATTAAAGCTACTGAATAAAATGAAAGAAACATTATGGGGCTTTTTATTTGGTTATAGGATGTTTAAATGGGGAATTTGTTTATTTTCCTGTTAATTATAATAATCACAAAGACCTGACCTTGGTAATCATTGCCATTAATAATGAAACAAATGCACATGTCTAATATTCACTGTGATCATATTGGGATGTAGCTTTCTTTCCATGCTCTTTATTTTGCAGTCTATTGGTGGGAATGTGTATGTAGGAGCTATTGCTATAAACAATATTTTGTTTGTTGCATGGAAGCTCACAAAATTGTGTCAGACAGACATAAATAATTTCTCTCACAACAAAAGACTTCCTTCGGAACATCTCCCACAAGAGACTCATTGCTCATCCCTCTAAGAATTTCCTTGTTTATTGCTTTTGGTTCATAAAATGTATTTCCACGCATTTTAAAATATTTGATTGCACCTCAGACTGATCTTTAGTCACCTAATTGCTGTTCTAATAGGATAATTAGCAGTCTCTGATTGATTAAGTAGTGCCTTGTGATCAAAAGTTCACAGAGGCAAAATGATAGATAATGTGATGAAGGTGAATGGCAGCACAAAATGAGCTCTAAAAAATGACACATGAACACTGTATGGAAAGAAAACAATGACCCATTAGGGGGCATATGTGATCCCTGGGAAAGATGCCTTTGTGAATAAAGTGACAGTGGAGTTCCACAGGGGGAAATGATGATGTGAACTGAATACTCTCCAATTCTTCTCCACTTCCACCCAGAATCAGTTTAAGGGCCACTCTAGGTTATTTTTGATGTTAAGTGCATGTGAGCTTATGTACTAGCTCAGCTAGTCCCAAAATGTATCACAGTGCTTGATAATTCTAAGTTTTTCCCCCCTCAACGCCATCATCTCATCCATCCATTCCACTCCTACAGCTCTTTCTGTCAAGATGGCCTTGGCTACGGAACAGCTAATACTACTGTTACAGGTCCTGTTATGTACTGAGCCTGAACTGTACTTACCAATGGACGTAGCTTGGGGATGCATAACAATAGCTGGCTAGGATCCTAGAATGGACTAGTAGGGAAACAAGGATCCTAGAGTAAACCAATTGAGAAACAATGTAATGTAAATAGCCTATCATTGGGAGTGGGATGTGTTTAGGGTGTAACCTTTTGCATGCTTAAATACCCGGCTTCAGCCAGGGATTTCCAGTCTTCTTTCTATTTGCTGAGTCACTAATAAACTATGAGCTGATCACTATATGAATCTGAACCCAGTATATTTCACTGGCGACGAAGGTGGGATCCTGATGAACGGGCCTGCTCCAGATCCAGCCAGCACTGCACCATGCAACGAGCTCCAGCACCCTGCTCACTGCTCCACAGATCATGGCTGCCGCTCCGGGACATCTACCAGAATTCGACCCCACTCACCCAGAGCTGTGGGAAGCCTGGGTGGAGCGGCTCAAGTACTTCATCAGGTTCCAGGACATCGAGGATGCAGAGAAAAAGAAGGCCCTCCTTCTCAGTGCCTGCGGAATTGCCACTCTGCGTCTCGCCCAGGGCCTCATCGCGCCAAAGACCCTAGAAGAGGTTTTGTACAACAACCTCCTCAAGGTGTTCACAGACCATTTCATGGCCAGCTGCTTCAGAGGCACATTGACCAGCTCCGCCGCCATCTCCTCCCAGCTGAACTGGGTCTGTCCTCAGTGCTTCCAAAAGACAGCGACGAGGAGTGGCCAAGCCCCCAGGAACTGGAGCCAGAGAGGGACACGCCAGTGGTCAGTGAGTAGCCAATAGCCAGCGAGCAGCCATCAGAAAATGCGGAGGGAATGCTGGAACCAGCAGCTATGGGTGGTCCCAAGGTTGCGCCTACGCTGCCACCATCCACTAGTCCCTCGACGGAACCCTCCCACTCTGTCCCAGGGACTCCGACCCCACTATTGAAACCACGTCACTCGAACCACGAGCGATGCATACCAGCATACTTAAAGGACTTTGTTTGTTGATGGGGCTCTGAACTTTGGGTAGAGGGGTGTTATGTACTGAGCATGGACTGTACTTGCCAATGAACGTAGCTTGGGGATGCATAACAATAGCTGGCTAGGATCCTAGAATGGACCAGTAGGGAAACAAGGATCCTAGAGTAAACCAATTGAGAAACAATGTAATGTAAATAGCCTATCATTGGGTGCATTTGGGGTGTAACCTCTTGCATGCTTAAATACCCGGCTTCGGCCAGGGATTTCCAGTCTTCTTTGTACTTGCTGAATCACTAATAAACTATGAGCTGATCGCTAATAAACTATGAGCTGAATAAACTGAGATTCCTCATTTGTCTCCTCTCAGGCGTGGAGGTAACTTCAGCATTTTCTTTCCTTTTTTTTGAGGTGGGTGCAGTGGTATCTCAGCAAAACATTCCAATATTCCTTGCATTACATTCAGTATTCTAATATACTATTCTGAAAAAGAAACACACTGAATTACATATGAGAATACATATATGAGAGGACTGAACGAGTTCGCATATGTACTTATTTTGGTGTAGTGGCTTGGTGTAGTGGTTAAGTGCATGGACTCTAATCTGGGAGAACCGGGTTTGATTCCCCACTCCTCCACTTGCAGCTGCTGGATGACCTTGGGCAAGCCATAGTTCTGTCAGAGCTGTCTTTGAAAGGGGAAGTTTCTGTCAGAGCTCTCTCAGCCCCACCTACCTCACAGGGTGTCTGTTGTGGGGAGGGGAAGGGAAAGGGATTGTAAACCGCTCTGAGACTCTGAGTGAAGGGCGGGGTATAAATCCAATCTCCTCTTCCTCCTCCTCCTCCTCTTCTTGTTATTATTAAAATTTATGAATTGCCCAACCCCATGAACAGGCTCTGGGTGATTTACAGCCTCTAACAGATAAAACAGTTAAATACAATCAGCCTCATAAATAATCATTGTACATTAATAAAACAATCAAATCAGATGGCGATCAACCCCTTTGCTGGGGTTGAGATAAAAACCCAATATCCCTGTTGAGTCTTGGGGAGGTTTTTGTTCCAAGTGTTGTAATAACTTGTAATTCAGCAATTTCCCTTTTCATTCTCTTCCTGAAGTTCCTTTGTAATAAAACAGCTACTTTGAGGTCACTCATTGAATGTCCTGGAAGGCTGAAGGGTTCTCCTACAGGTTTCTCAGTCTTGTGATTTCTGATGTCAGATTTGTGTCCCCGGTTTTGACATATTTATTGCTTTGCTGTCCTTCCCTCCCTTAAATCAAATAAATTAAATCAAAACCTTATAACCTTAGGTTGTTATTTAGTGTTGTCTTCACATATCTTAAAACATATTTATCATGTTACATGTTAATTTGCTGTTCGGCCTCTGTCTATAAGTTTGAACTGAACCTTCCATTCCAGTGTATTTGAAAAAGTCCGCATGGACACAAAAGCTCATAAACCTTTGTTGCTCTTAAAGGTGCCACCTGACTCTACATTTGTTCTATTGCTTCAGACCAACATGGCTGCCCACCATGGTTTTAAATTTGTTATTTTCTCTGTAGTGTTCCAAGTACATCTGTCCCAGGAATCCTGCAGGATTAGAGATGTAATGGGAAGGCCTGGAATATATTGCAGAAGAAACATATTTTAAAGGATGTTTTTAAAAAAACCATACCCTCAGCAGTGTATAATGTCATAGAGTCCACTCTTCAAAGCTGCCATTTTCTCCAGGGGAACTGATCTCTGTAGTCTGTAGATCAGTGTAATTCCAGGAGATTCCAGGTCCCATTTACTCTACTGAGATGCAGGGGCGCCTGAAGCTGGTCTCTGGAGAAGACTGTAGTAGAAGGTAGTTCCATATGGGAGTGGGCAGTCCTTAAGGTATGAGGCTCCCAAGCCATATAGGGCTTTAATGTCAATATGAGCACCTTTTGTTTATTTAATTAATTTATTTAAATGTTTAGGCCACCCTTCTTTGCAAGCAGGGTTCAGGGAAGCTCACAATAGAAAATAACATACAATAAATAACGAGCAGTTAAAATTCTACAATAAAATACATAGTGCATACCTCAGTAATGATACAATCCATTCCAAGATGGCGAAGAAAAATCCAGATTTCACAAGCCTTGGGGGGGGGGGGGCTTGCAGAGAATGGAGGGTATGCGAGTGCCAGACTACATGCTGTAACGTTGCTGTCCTCAATGAAATGCCTGGTGAAACATCTCTGCCTTAAGTGCCCTGCAGAAAGGTAACAAATCCTGCAGGGCATGGATGTTCTCTGGCAGAAAGTTCCACAAGGTAGGGGCCAGGGCCAAAAAAGCCCTGGACCTGGTTGAGGACAGCCAGATCTCTGTCAGGCTGGGGACCGCCAGGAGGTTCCTAGTCCCTAGAGAGGATGTCCCAAAGGTATGTGGGTCCCTGACTGCTAAGGGCCTTAAAGGTCAAAAACAGCACCTTGAAGTTGATCCAGTGCTCCACCGGAAGCCAGTGCAACTCACGCAGCACAGGCTGAATATGTGCCATCTGAGGGGTCCCTGTAAAGACCCATGTGGCCACATTCTGGATCAGTTGGAGCTTCTGGGTCAGTCTCAAGGGCAGGCCTGCATAGAGTGAGTGACAGTAGTCTATCCTGGAGGTGACCATTGCATGGATTACCATGGCTAGGTCAGAGCAAGACAGGTAGGGAGCCAGTTGCCTGATGTGGTGCGGAGAAACACCAGCCTGGCAACCTTTGTGACCTGGGCCTCCATTGATAAGCAGGCATCCAGATTCACATCCAGACTCCTGATGGTTGATGCTGGTGTTAGGGGCACGTTGTCAAGAGTCAGGAGCTGGCGGCCCAGCCGTGGCTCCCTCCCCCCAGCCACATAACCTCCATCTTACCAGGATCCAGTTTCAACCGAATCTGCTTTAACCACCCTACCACAGCCTTCAAACCCTTGGCTAAGTTCACAGGAACTGGTGTCCAGAAACAGCTTGGTGTCATCAGCATACTGATGACATCCCAGCTTGAAAATCTGTACCAGCTGGGCAAGGGGGTGCATATAGATGTTAAATAACACCAGGGAGAGAAGTGCTCCTTAGGAACACTGTCTCTCCCAGTGCCACACTCTGTCCCCGACCATGGATGGATAAGGTAAAACATTGCAAGGCCAGGAAGGAAACTGGGAGCCAGTGTAGATGGAACAAGACTACGGCGATATGGTTCCCTATGCCAGCACACACACTGTGAAGATAGGGTACATACTAAATGTCACACATGTGGTATACCCTACATGTCATCTTACATCACATCACATGTCATCCTACTGTTGTTGCAAGTAGGAATACAGACAAATATGAATCTCTCCCTTACAGGCTCTTGCTATGGACTCTGCTTACCAATGCATGCCAGTTTTCTGGACAATGCCCTACTCCTGTCTGCCATCTGTGTGGCTGTTCCATATTTTCCAGCTAGCATTGAGCTAACCAGCAACTCTTATTTTGCATTCAATACTTACTGAGATATCTTTCAAGGTACCCCAGGTAGTTGATAGGATATACTAAGAGTAACACCAGTGCAAAGTATTCCAGCATCTCTGCATAATTGCAGTTAATATCAGCACCTGTGCATTAAAACAAGTGAATTTCTATGTCAGTTTATCCATGAGTAAATAGCGTTCCATGCGCCTTGGTGTTTAGTCATGCCGGCCACATGACCACAGAAATGTCTTCGGACAGCACTGGCTCTTCGGCTTTGAAACGGAGATGAGCACCGCAACCCTAGAGTCAGATTCGATTGGCTTTCGAGCAAGGGAACCTTTACCTTTACTTAAACACATAAAAAACAAGCAACACCAGTAGTTGACATATATAGGTCTTCTATGAACCAGGGAACATTGCCAGTGTAATTCTCTTTAAAGTTTACATATTCATTACATATTTATTGTAAAAAAATGACTATTTGTTCTCCAGCTTCTCAGAGTCTGAACAACAAAACTTTCCATGTTCCCATAGCTAATGTTTAAGTGGTGATTCTAAGCTGACCCAGAAAAACATAAAAATTCTAACTCCTTCCTCTGTTAACACACAGAGTCAGTGAATCAGAAATATTTCTAACTGTTCTCAGGGTTGTTAAATGACTTGTTCTTGGCAATCAGGGACTGGGAGAAAAGAATGTCTACAATTTGCAAACGGGGGAAAACCCTACTGTTCTTTAACATTAATTTAGTAATTGGTTATATTAATATTTTGAAAAATTGTGGGGGGTTTTGTGGGGTTGACATGGTTTTCTTGCACTTTTCTTTAAATCTCAGATAGTGGCCACTATTGGAGACAGCATATTCTGTAAATCACATTCATTATTACAATAATGTCGTAATGTGGTGTTACTGTATAGTCAAAGACACATGCAATGTAAATGAGATACATGGATATAAATGAAATCCTTCTAATGCTCCCTAATGTCTGGGTCTCAACTGAATGAGATATTGGGGATATATGACTGGGTTTCCTGTCCCTTTAAATTTCTGTTTAGAATGGTCACACTCAGTCTGGATTGTGACTAGGGAACTGGGGGACTGAGAAATGGGGCTGATCCTTTTCTGCTGAGTTGTTTTCCCAGTGAAAATAGCTCCCTTGGAGTGTCCCGGTCACACGGGCCAGAAAATGCGGGGGAGATGCGTGGCTGTTTGCCCCAGAGCAAAATAATGCGCGGCCGCCCGATCATACTCCCGTCGAGGTCCTGTGGTTTGGCGGGTGAGGTGCCAATCACATGGCTATCCTGCAGCATGGCAAAGAAGCAGTGCAGCGTGATCACAGCGGCAATCGCTAGGCGCCACTTCCATGGCAAACGGGTGGTTTTTAACCAAAGTTTGTGCTCATGCGCTGTTGGGCGCTTTTGCGCATCCTGCGGAGACTTGGGGGAAAAAACCCCTTGTTTGTGAAGGAACATCGGCGGGCGCCGGATGCCACGGGATTCCACCGGAAACGCGATCAGACGCCCGCCCTTGCCCCGTGGTGTAGTACTAGTTTTTTAGTCCGCATCTTTGGCGGGACGCCACGGGATAGCCACGGGAGCACTACACTTCCCAGATGTTGTGGTGTGATCGCACCCGGAAAATCCACCTATCATCCGTATCTTTAGCGCGGCAAATGCTCCATGTGACCGGGCCAGGGAAAAACTAACAGGCACTATGTCAGAATGAATACAGCTCCAGTGTGGTGGTGGGGGTAGGTTCATTTTTACCAGGAAACAATATAAGGGAAAAGGTTAATCCCTTACTGGGACTGCTGTTACTGCTTGGTGGCAATTCTCTATACCAAAAAACTTCAACATACCCAACATCAAATCAACATTTAAAAATTCACTTTTCTTGATGTATTATTTCTCTGTGCCTAAAAGAATATAATATTCTGAAATGTGAAATGTTACACAGGCACAACTTGACAAGAGCATGGGAAGATCCGTGATTATTATTTCCCATAGTATTTTTGAAAAATACTAACAGGAACTGAATTGGAGTGGTGCTGATTGGATTTGGGCCACAGTGTTGGGGGAGAACATTTTGATTCTTTCCCCTAGGTCATGTTCCCAATACATGTAACTCCTCCTGGTGTGCTATTTGCTCCACAGAGAGAATTTTTTTTCTTCCTGTATCTTATTTGGGCTTCCTAGGAATGCTGCTTGTATTTTAAAAGCAACATGAGTGTTCTAACCACAGATCTACCATCATAATTAGTTTTACATGTGCCAGATAATAGTTGCCTGGCATTTGTGTTGAGAAAAATGAATTTCAAAATGTCTAAAGCACAGCATCTTGCTAAGGAATCTCACTCATATGCATCAGTGTGTCTCATACTACGTGGTAAGGAATACAGTATTTTTAAAATTAAATTTCTTAAGGTCAGTAAAATGCCACCGTTTTGACAATCAACAGTGATCACATGAACCCCATGCATCCAGATGGCTGGCTGTTTACTGGCAAGGCAGAGCTAATAAATTCCCCAATTAGATAGACATTAATATTACATCCCTTTAAATTCTAAGCACAGTCTCATGGAGTGGGCTGATATCTTGCTTCATCTCTTGTGCTTGCTCACAGAATATTACCATGCTTTTGTAGTAGAGTCATCCTCTTAGTGTGATGAGCATAACTAATTTCCATTAGCAGGCCAAAGAAATATAGCTGGTTCTGTCTTCTCAGGAGAATTTCACTGGGGTGCAATTGCTTGTTCCCTAGATTTAATGAGTAGTGTGGTTTTTTATACAGAAGGGGTGGCTAGCTGCTGACTCACAAGACAGACCCAGTTCCACTTTTAATTTGACCTCTGTAGGTTATACCTTTTAATCAAGGTGTGCCAAAAAAATTGACCACAGTTTTGCTCATAAGGAAAAGAAAAATGTGTTCAAGTCGTATAGAGGTATTCCACACTTTAACTGCTACTTTTTTTTTGCTGTCAAGTTACATCTGATTTACTGTGTCTCCATCGGGTTCTCAAGGCAAGTGATGTTCAGAGGTGGTCTGCTATTGCCTGCCTCTGTGTTGTGACCCTATTCCTATTGGGATATTTGCTTAACACAGCAGAGTTTGCCCATAGAAGTGTGATAATGAGAGCAATAAATAAATCTCCCAAGAAGAATATTGTAAAAAAAGGTAAACTTACATTTATTCAAGTAGATCCGGTTCACATTCAGGTCGCAGTCAAAAAAAGAGAAAGAAGCCAAATCTAAAGAGTACTTTTCCTATGACAAATGGCCAGCATGTCTGGCATCATGTGTGGGGGAGTATGAGGACATTGTATCTACAGGAGAGAACTGCAGAGACATGTGTCTTCATGGAAGGCCATGTGTAGAGAGTGAGAGAACAAAGGGAGAGGAGAGGACAGAGGGCAGCTCCCAGACAAAGGTTGTGTTCAGACTGGCAGTTTGGCCCGATATGGGCACATTTTACAAATGGATTAAATGGGCACGATCACACAGCCACATCTGTCAGGCGTTCCCCGGGCGTACTCACCCCATCAGAGGACAACTTGGAGCTGGGTTAAAAAGCCACCAACTCTGAAGTAGTGTTTTTGTTTCCCGCACATTCATTGCGCATGGCCGGATGTCTGAACATGGGGGAGCATGCGCAGAATGGATTTGGAAGTGTGAATCTGCAGATCTATTCTGCCACTACAGAGGTGGTTTTTTAAAACAATTGCCTATGTGCGCATACGTGCGCATGCACACTATGCACACACATGGTTTTTGGATTTTCTTTTGCAGTTTGCTCCATGGCTGAGGTGCCACAATAATGTGGATGCGTTACCACGGGTTGCCTCCGTGGGTAACCCGCAGCAGGGGGTGCTGTGTGGCTGATATATCCCACTACACTTTAACCCAGTTCAATTAGAGGCGGAACCATATTGCGCCAAGCCGCCAGTGTGATCACAGCCAAAGAGAGGCATCCCATTAAAAGGCATCCCATCACTTAGTGATGTAGTGCCCCACAATGTCCAGGCACGCTGAATTTCTCACTCCAACAATTCCTTGGTAGTCTCCCATCCAAATACTGGCCAGGACTGACCCTACTTAACTTCAAAGGTCTGACAAGATCAGGCTAGGTTGATCTATCCAGGTGAGGGTAACTGCTACCATACTCTTAGGGGGGAAACACTTTCACAAATTGCATTGCTGTACTCTGAGGGAGAAAATGGCCACCCCCAACTGTGGTGGCAAAAGACATTGGGTTTTACAATATCCAGAAACCTGGAATGTGAAAATATACTTTCACATAGGGTGGGTAATAATTGCATTAATTGGAACATTAAAAATTGCAAATTATGTTTGTATCGGGGGGGGAGGGTTGTACCCCAGAAACATATCTCTCTGTGGTGTAGAAGATGTTCTTTGGGTTATCAGGACAGCCGTATCTCTCTAAAACACTTAAAATGCATCTCTCAATCAGCATATTCAGGAGAAAAAACTTCTAAGCTATTATTTCAAACCCAGTTTCTGAGCTGGGGTAAAATGACTCATGAAAGCTCATGTTGGAATAAATGTTGGAATCTATTCCAACTAGGGATGGGCACAAACCCCAAAATTCCAGTTTGGTTCGGGATTCAGGGCACATGGTCATTTTGACAGGCACAGGTTCAGGAGGTTCAGGGCTGTATAGAACAGATCCGGCACAAACTGGAGACACCAAGCTTGCAGGAGATCTCTGGCTAACCCTCTTCTACCTGCCCTCCAAGTTTGGTGAGGATTTGATTTATGGGGCCCTCCAAAGAAGGTGCCCCAGGAAAGTGCTTTCTGGGGAAATGACAGGGGGCACCTACAGGAATGCAGCAGGATGCCTAGTGCCTGCTGGCATGTCTCCTTGGTACCTCCCCTCCTAGTCTTGGGATTAGAGTGTTGGGGGCTGTGGGTTGATATCTACTTTTTGTCTATTTTTATTTTTCTGGTGGGGAGGGGATGTATGTCTTGGAGCAGAGATATGTGCATGTGGGCGGCTCTATTGCTGCTGGTCTGGCCCTTACTGGGAAAGGGATGGGCATCTTCTCTGGGCTGGGGAGGGGGCCTTTTTGGGCACAAGCTTCTACTGAGGTGCTGCTGTAACCGGGTATTTCCCCCCTTTCTACTGGTTCTCTGTGTGGGGGTGGGATTGGTTTCATGGGGCAGTGGCTGGATCAGCAGCTGGTGATTGACTGCACCTGTGTGCCACTCACCAGGGCATCATCAACTATTGTTGCATGATTGGTGGGTGCTGCTGTGGTTTCTGCGAACACTGGGGTACTTGCTATGCCACCTGTGCCTAGTAGGGAGTTGCAAATTGTTGTTTCCCCCTGCAGAATTTCCATAGCGTGTGGACTAGTGAACTGGTGGAATTTTGATGCAGTTCATGGCAGTTTGTGAAGAGCAGAAAGCAGTGGTTTAAATGGCTCCCAGTGATTTAAACCAAACAGCTGAGTGGTGGGGAGCGGGAATCACAAACCAATACAAACTGGGTTGGTTCATGAACCAACCTCCTCATTCATATGGATTTCTGATTCAGTTCATGGTTCAGCCATGAACAACAAACAATGCAGTTTGTGTCCATCCCTATTTAGGATTATATTTCCAGTGACACTGGTCTTCTCATGATATGACCAAAGTATGATAGTCTCAGTTTAGTTGTTTTAGCTTCTAGGGAGCATTCAGGCTTGATTTGATCTAGAAAACACTTATCCGTCTTTGTGGCAGTCTGTGGTATCAATAAAACGCTCTT
>NW_015175366.1:49312-79620 GCF_001447785.1 Gekko japonicus
TATTCTTCCTTTCAGCTTTCTTCCTTGTTCCACTTTCATATCCATACATACTGATGGGGAATACTATAGTATGAATTATCTCGATTTTGGTCTTCAGAGACACTGCCCTATGCTTAAAGATCTTTTCTAGTTCCTTCATGGCTACTCTTCCAAGAATCTCCTTCTGATCTCTTGGTTGCAGTCTATGGCTGCGGTCAGACATGCATTTTGATCTGCTGTTGCCCCACCTCTAATTGATCCAGGATATTTTGTAACAGAGAATACTGATCAGACTCACCCCTTTTAGCACTCTCCAAAGCACTTTTACCCTGTCCTTGATCAATCAGATGCATATGATACCCAGCAGCCGAGGAGTGTTGCTGTTGGCCCATTTTTTAAATAGTTTCTCCCTTGAGCAAGCCCATAAGTGCTGATATGCCTCCTGGGATATATAGTTCATTGGACCATCTGCCATTTTTTTAAAAAAAGTTTGTCCTCTGGGCATGTGCACAAGTGCTGATCAGCCTGCTGGGACATGTAGTCTCCCTCTCTAAATGTCAATTTACTTCTTCCCCAAAGCACAGGAAAAAGCTGACGTACAGGGGTGTTTTTCTTTGAAAGTTTTAATGAAGAAAACAAAGTTTAGAGCAGCCCTGGGGTGGGGGGGGAGGTGCGAATATGCGGTTATGCACACATCACTAACTAATAAAAAATGGCAGCTGAAAAACAAGACACCAGTCAGACCTGCCTGACAGCTTGGGTGTGCAACAGAACGATCAGACAACAGGAAATCTGGTTTGAAATCAGCTCAGCCCAAAAGGATTGGACTTTCACAGGCATCAAAGAAACACACAGTAAAGGGGGGAACAGGACACAGACAACTGGGGCACGACAGACAGATGTTGCTGTCTGATCATGCATTTTAAATCCGTAAGGGAACAGTAATGGCAATGGATCAAACTGCATGTCTGATCACAGGCTTTGTTTTGGTTGAAGATTGAGGAAAGGAATAAAAAAGTCTCTAAACATATCAGTTTCTTCATTGTCAACCTTAAAGATGTATAATTGTCTGATTCCTCAGTAGTCAAATATACAGTACAAATAAAATAACAATGAATAACATCCCTGCATTTCATTTAATTCAAAGACTTTTTAAGAATAGGAATGCCTTCATTTTGCTCTGGAAGGCCTCTAGGGAAATTGCCACAAAGTCAGCATTTTTTTCTTACTGTACTGTAAACTTTTATTATGTCCTGTCAGTTACCTTTAACTTAAAGTAATTAATTTAATTAAGGTAAAAGCATCAATTGGTTAACTAAGCCTATCTTGAAAGTGGAAGATGACCAGTTATCCATAACCAATGATACTACTCCTTTTTACATCTTCTCCAGTTCAACCACACCTTTTTTTTTTGGATGTGTGTGTGTGTGTAGTGATTAGACCTATGCCCGAGATTCCAAACAAACAAAGCACTATGAAAAATGTTTGTGTATTTTGTGGCTTCCACTTTTGTTACACCCTACTTCAATTTACATAGAAATATTTTTATTTTAAATATTGATTAAGATGCACAAACTATTCTTTGATAGTTCCAGGTCTAGGGAGGTTTTAAATCGGCTCCCACAGATATAAGGTGAAGTGTGCTCTTAATGCTGGCAAATATAATCTAGAAAGTTCTGTGAAAAAGAATGCTCATCCAAGAAGAGGTTTTGTGGAAATCTTGGGCTCTGTACTAAACATACATTGACCTTTCCACTGTGAGTAGATGTAATACCATGATCACCACCTCTCTCATACCTGAAACATCTGGCTAGGCAATATTGACACACATACACCAAGCTGCAAATATTAAAATTTATGACACATTTTGCACTCTGTTTCTACTCTATGTTCCAGCTACACTCTTGTTAAACTGTTGCCATGCTCCTTTTTCTACCTTTCCTGTTTCTTATTTCTGTTCACATCTTTTCAACTTTTAAAAAATTGTGGTTCTCTTTTTCACTGTAAGTCTGAGTTCTTTTCCAATGATTTCCCTTTTGCAGATGTATACAAGTGTTTCAGCCTTGGATAGCCTTTCTTCTTTGTGTTTGGCATGTCCCCATCTTTTCATACACAGTTCTTTCTGCATATAAACCACCATAACTCCCCCAGATAGCCTCAGTCTATTGTATAGTGCTCCTATATAACTCTCTGTTTCTAATACCAGTATGACAATACAGCTTCAGTTTTGTTTCTCTTCATTGTATTTTTGGAACATTCTCTGCCCTATTTGTTTCTGCACAGCTTTATAAACACCCTACTTTGCATGGTTACCAATGCCTCTTGTCTTAAACCTGAAAAGGTTCTTCCTTCTCACTACCATTGCTGTGCATTCCCATCTTTTAGTTATGAGAATAACTTTGCTTATGCTCTGCCGTATGCCTTATAGACTTCTCCTCCTTCTTCTCGGCCCTACCTGCGGTCGCCAATGGTGTCCTGCAGGAGGGCCACCTTTGCCTCCAGTGCAAGGAGAAAGGAGGCTGGCTGCAACTTGCAGTCAGGACTTCCAGGTAGGCGGAGCTGGCGCCGTCTTAACAGCCAGCTGCAGCCTACCTTCCCAGTCTTCACCTTGTGCTCGGCCCACCCGCCCACCCTCGTGCTTGGCCCAACCACCCATCCTGTCTGTAGTGCAGGCTTTTGGCTGGTTGCTCCTTTGAAGGGGGGCTTGGTAGGAATTTTTTACCTCTTTTCTGATTGGCTGTTGAGAAAGGGTGTTTTTTGCCTACCCTGCACTGCAGTCAGTGGATTTAGGAATTTGCCTGGGTGGTGCTGGAGGTTAGGTTCGTCACTTTATAGTTAGGGCTAAGTTATGTTTTAAAGGGAGGTTTTGTGGCTTGGTAAGCACCAATCAGCAACCCTGTTGTTTTTATCTGTCACTGAGTTCCTTCTGTTAAGGTTCTGTTAGAAATAGTTCATGTCCTCACAGATTTTCTGTTTTTCGACTTAGATGCTTTTCTTTCATGTTCCACTACTGAGTTCTCTAAAATTTCTTTCCTAGCATTTCCTAGCATTAAAACATCGATGGTCTCTAGATCTAAACAAACTTATGTAAAGTTTTCTAAACAGTTCCCTCGTTTTCTCCCTTTTTTTTCTTTTCAGAGCTGTGAGATATTTTATTCTTTATCCCTGTAACAATATCACTCCTTCCCCTTCTGTAACCTGATGGACAATTGTATGTCTTATATCATCTACACATCTCCACTCTCATTAAGCCAAAACCACCTATTGCCAGAGGACTACCTCTCCAGAATGTGAACAGTTGTACAAGAATGTATTTATTTATTTATTTCAGCTTATATTCTGCCCTCCCCCAAGTGGGCTCAGGGCAGATCACAACAGCAGTACACATGCTAGATAAGAAAGTGATTGTATTCAAACATACACCTTTTCAGCATATTTCCCTTAACCAGTAAAATCCAAACAAACATCCAGAATATTTTAATAAATGAAGTTAAACAAAAGCAACACAAGGCGGAATTACTGTTAAAGTTCAAATTGCAAAATAGGCTGCAATATTTATTTTTCCAAAGCAGACATTTCAAAGCCAGGCGTAGGATCCAAGGTTCAGATTGTAACCCTTTCATTTATACAGTCTACAATGTTTTTGAAAATGAGCTTCAGTTTTTCAAACCATCATTTTCAGCTGTCACACACACATGTATACAAGGCTGATATACATACTGGAGTGGGAAGGAGAGTCCTTGCCCTGCCCCAACCAATCACAGACGATCTTCGGCAGCATCTAGATCAGGGCGGTTTAATGGTGTTGCTGTTGTTAGACTTGTCAGCGATGCTTGACATGGTCAGTCACCAACTACCTTGCCGACACCAGGATTCAGGGGTCTGCCTTACAGTGCCTATCCTCATTCCTTCAGGGTCAGAAACAAAGGGTGGCTATTGGGGAGTAGCTGTCCCGAAGGCACCCACTAGTTTGCGGAGTGCCCCAAAGCATGGTGCTTTCCCTGATGTTATTTAACATCTATATGCACCCCCTTGTCCAGATTGCCCGGAAACATGGGCTGGGCTGTCACCAATATGCGGATGACACCCAGCTCTATCTGCTGTTGGGCGGCCAGTCTGACTCCAGACTGGAAGATCTAGACCTGGCATTGAAAGCTGTG
This sequence comes from Gekko japonicus, assembly GCF_001447785.1. NCBI lineage: Eukaryota > Metazoa > Chordata > Lepidosauria > Squamata > Gekkonidae > Gekko > Gekko japonicus. Next base: position 53,452 of record NW_015175366.1, read on the forward strand.
GCTGGTTGGCTTAGACTGAGTTGACTGAAATTGAATCTGACAAAGAAGGAGGTTTTGTGCCTGAGTGGCCCGAGGGTAGGAATCTCACTCCCAACCTTCGATGGGCACCATTGGTGCCAGTTGCCAGAAATTAGGAGCTTGGGAGTGCTCCTAGATGCCTCCCTAATGATGGCGGCCCAGGTAGCAGCCACTGCAAAGTCAGCCTTTTATCATCTTCGGCTGATTAGGCAGCTGGTTCCCTTCCTCAAATGCAATGACCTGGCAACAGTGATCCATGCAATGGTCATCTCGAGACTAGGTTACTGTAATGCTCTCTACATGGGGCTGCCCTTGTCCCACATCCAGAAGGTGCAGCTGGTGCAGAATGCCAGGTTGTTGTTGGGCCTCCCTATGTAGGAGCACATCCGACCTGTGCTAAAAGCACTGCACTGGCTGCCTATAGCATACTGAATACGGTTCAGGGTGCTGGTTCTTACCTTTAAAGCCCTATGTGGTCAGGGCCCTGCATACCTAAGGGACTGCCTTTCCCCACATGTTCCTTAGAGAGCTCTACGATCAGGGTCCCAAAACTGTCTGGCCCTACCAGGTCCTAGAGAAGCCAGGCTGGCTGTGATGAGGGCCAGGGTCTTTTCAGTGGCAGCTCTGCACTGATGGAATGAGCTCCTGGAAGACATCAGCCCCCTGCGGGACCTTTGACAGTTCCACCAGGCCTTTGACTAGGGAGCCACATTATACAACCAAGGCCCTGGCTCCAATATTGACATCTATATCAACATCAACAGCCGATATAACCCAGACCATGATGGAAACTGGCTGCCTGCTTGCTGGATGCTGTTAATGCCTGCCGCTGTATATGAACCGTTTTTAGCACTAACACTTTGTAATGTTTTATATTTATATTGTCATGATTCTACTTAGTTCTGTCTTAGCTGTGAATGAAATGTTATTACAGCATCCAGCCAGAGCAATCCAAACACTTCAGCAAGGGGCTCCAAAATAAAATATTATGAAATATACAGTATAAAAATATAGAATACACATAACAGATTCACTAAAAAAACACACTAAAAAGGAGAGATTTGCAATTTTACGTTAAGTTGTCTTAGCTGTGCATTGTTTGTGTGAGCCGTCCTGAGCCTGCTACGGTGGGAAGGGTGGGGTAGAGATCCAATAAATAAATAAATACAAACAAAATACATGAGGATGCTGCCCCCGCCTGAGAATGAAACATACAACAATTAATAAAGCAAAATTACTAAAATTACTAAAATGCCTCAGCAAAAAAAATTATAATTTGAAATCTAAATCAAATAGCACTGAGCAGTGCACTGTTAAAATATATCAACCAGATGCTGAAGAGATGTGTGGCACCTAAAAGCCAATATTCCAAGTGCAATTGGAATAGCTCTGTGGATAAAATTACATGTGGGGTGTCATCACACTAAAGGCTCTAGCCCTGAACACAGGAACAGCTGGAGGGGGTCCTTAAAAGGCATTTATTTAGATTACATTAAATGGATTCCTTCCTTCCATGAATTGAGTGAATTCACAGAGGTGAGTCTTACTGGTGCAAGAGAGAGAGAGAGAGAGAGAGAGAGAGAGAGAGAGAGAGAGAGAGAGAGAGAGAGATATTCCTGTTGAAGCAAGCTCAATTTTCATTTGTTTAATATGCTCAGTGTACAAAGTCATAATTTTCTATTCGAGGGAAGAAGCAGAAGACTTCAACCACTTGCAGGGAAGGGAAAGTAATATCCAAAATATCTGCTTCCCTGGTCTCCCTTCCCCAGGACTCTGTTAAGTCTGTGGGATGACTCACATGTTACAAAGTCCACTTGTCCTCTATATAGACTTTAAACAGATGTGCTCAGGGAGTTCTGGGAACTTAATTCCTAGGCATGGCCAGACAGAATTTCAATCAGGACATTGACATACAGAGAAAAGACAGTAAAGGATTCCCTACCCTATTCAGGTCATATAAATGGCCCTGAAGATGGAGCCTGAAGTTCCCCTCTCTCCTTGTGCCAAAAGCCCTATCATGCTCCTATGCGCATGGGAACTGAGTTTCCATCATAGGACTCCAAGTACATGTCAGGTCTAATGTCCTCCTGGCAACCACATGGCCACACCTTTGAATTTGTAATATGTTAACTGACTCCCTCTTAACTGACACGTAGTTGCTCTCAACAGACCATCCCTTCTGGAGCCTATTTCATTCTCACAGACTTTTTTTTTTTAGAATTTCTTTCATTTTGGGTTTGGAACTTGTATGCGAGTGGCCAGCAAGTTTACTATCAGACATAGCTATAAGATTTTTGAATGACATATAAAATAATTTATTTGTAATTAAAGTGATCAATTACTAAGACTTTTTGTCTAATGCTTCAAATGCTTAGAGTTGGGCAGATCAACAGCTATGTCAGTATAATACAGTCTAGAGACAGGATACTTTGCACATTACCAGGATGTACAGAAAATGATGCTCAGAACTGGGTGACTCCTCACAGGTAAGTCAAATAGGAAAGAAGATGTCTGCACACGATGATTCAATAATGATTCAATAATTTATAATTTGTTAAATGAGATTGTAGGCTGTTGTGGTTCTTGTTATATATCTTTTAGGCATAATACCCTGTGACATATATCAATGCTTGCAGGATTCCCATTGTTTCAATAGCTGGACTATAAAATATAAAACACCCAATTATTTAGAGACTAGTAATATAATCACAGGAGCTGGCAACCTTGAAAATAGTTATATATAGAATGAAATGCTAATTGGTGCCTTGCAATTATTGTTTTCTCTAATGGAATTTAACAATAACTAAAAAAAATTGTGGATTTTTTAATGTTGGTATAAAATGCGATTCAAGAATGTTCAAATGATGATTGCCATTAGCAATGCATTGTGAAAACAAAATATTTCAAGTATAAACGTTTTTTTTAAAAAAGATATGCTCATTAAATTGCTTTCTCTGGCAAAGTTTTATTCCAGTTCCTAAGACTTTACTTGCTTTCTCTGACAAAATTTTATTCCAATTCCTAAAACTTTACTTTGGGCATAAGTGAAAACGTAACTCTATAGTAAGCTAGATGTTCTTTAAATATTTTAAAAGTTTGGGTCTGGACTACTAGAAGCTTAAACTGTTGTGTACTTTGAGTGCCCCCCCAGTAAACTGGTTCACAATGTTTTCAAAGCTGCTCAGGAGCCACTCAAAGCATATGGTGGTCAGGTGAACAGCTTGTGTTGGAAGTTCCAGATGTGTTGGAAGTTCCAGATGGAAGTTCCAGATGCCTCAGACCTCCAGACTGAGTGGCAAGAGAGGCTAGCTAGCTAGAGAGGCTAGATAGCTAGATAGGCACATTGACCTTTCTTCCTGTATCTTCTCAGGGGTCAAAGAGGTGCAGGAGCTCATTAGCATAACTCATTAGCATAACATTTGCATATGCAACCCCCCCTGACACCACCGGACATTTGTCAGAAGGCAACACCCGCCGCTCAGGCTCCACCCCAAAAATCTTCAGGTATTTCCCAACTCAGAGCTGGCAAGCCTACCTGGAGAAAAACTGCTTCAAAAGAACACAGCAAAATGAAGAGCATGAATATGTACAGAGTGCACATTTCTTGCCAAAGTTCTTCCTGGGCTGCAAACGGCAAAAGGAAATTTTCAAGTGTCTCTCCTACCGGATTCTTACTTTTTCTACTGCTATTACAAACCACAACATTCAAAAACCAGTGGGGGGACATTTTAACCTTCCAGGACATTCAGTTGCTGACCTAAGAGTAGCAGTTCTCTTTCATAGGCATTTCAAAGGGAGATTAGAAAGCGAGACTGCTGAATTTCAACTGATAATGAAGATGAAGAGATTGGAATTATACCCCACCCTTCACTACCTGAAGGAGCCTGAGAGTGGCTTACGATCTCCTTTCCCTTCCCCTCCCCACAACAGACACCCTGTGAGGTAGGTGGGGCTGAGGGAGCTCTTTTTCAAGAACAGCTCTAAAATAACTAGTAACTGACCCAAGGTCACATCCTCATGCCCTGCCACAAATTTTGTTAGTCTTTTCATTAAGGTGCTGCTGGACTGTTGCTCTCTTTTACTTATGGATGCAAGCTGTACTGTTAGGTCCCCTCCATCAATTAGAAATACAAAAGGGAGTCCATCCCTCTCTCTGGCATGCTTTCTTTAGCATCCCCCCCTTTAAGAAGTCTGTAGGCAAAAACAGCTGGGAAGAAAACATTGCTGGCACTGACTCTCACCCTCTCTCTCTAGCGTGCTCTCTTTAGCCCCCCCTTGCCGGCATGCTGATGCTCTGCAGGAAGGTCTGGCACTTCAAGGGCTGTGCCAAGGTGGGCTCCACGCCTACCACCACTGCCCCCATGGGCACAGGAATGTCCAGCTTCAGCCATGGTGGTTTCTTCCTCTGCAAACTACTGGTGCTGTCCTGGCACACCTCAGACATCCTCCCACCTGCCGGGGCTGCAACAGAGGTGCCCCCCCGCCCAGTCCCCCCTGCCTCCCGGGCTCCAGGCCCTCCCATGACCTGCACATCCTTCCTCACTCTCTGCTGTGCACATGCTTCTCCTCCTTCGCCGGCCTCGAGCTGCGGCGCCACTGCTCCCCATGGCCTGGTGAAGTCAAGCAAAGCGCCTGGCTGGCTTCCCTCCCTCTGCGGTTGCTGCGGTCCAGGTTCGGCCACTAAATCTCCAGGAAGCTCCCAACCTGGAGTTCTATTCCTCTTATTACAGATTTCACAAAGGGAGGCCAGGATTTCTGCATAGGCTGTATTTTTAATCCTATTCCTCCTGAACTCCACTATCGTCTTCTGCCAAGCCCCTTCCTTCACGAGTACCTGCTCGAGAACTTGCACCTTCTCCCTGAAGCATGAGAAACAGGCACTTCCTGTTTCTGGCCTCATAGAATCAACTTCTGGGTGCACCGCTCTAATAGTTCCCCCTAACTCCTAAATGCCCATCCTAGAATCTTTCCACCCTCAAAATGCAGTCCCATTCTTGATAACAAGGCATAGTGGCTTTGTCATTTGTTTGAGTTGGTGTTGTTGTCGATAGTTAAAGCGCCTGGCTGGCTTCCATCCCTCTGCAGTTGCTGTGGCCTGCCTGCCCTGTCAAGCGCCAAGGTGCCCTGACACTCTGGCTCCCTGCTGGCTGTCTGGCTGGCTGACTCACCCCAGTGCACGGCTGGGTGGTGAGGCGGGTATGCAGCAGCTGGTGGCCATACAGTGGAGTGCGGGGCCCGGCCTGGAGAAATAAGGGCAGCCTGGCAGCCAGGCACTGACTCAGGCCTCTGGAATGAGCCCTTGGAGGGACTGCCCCACCGATTTGGCTCCGCCTGCAACTTTCTGGCTGCCTGCTCCTCGCAGGCGTGCTCCTTCTTCCTTGAACTTTTGTGAGTGAAGCGCCTCACTTGGGCAGAAGCGGCAACGTTTGTACAGATCAGGCATCTTGTTAACTGAAGCTCCCGCCCTCTTCCTGGTGTGCCCACGCTGCGAGCTGTAGGTGGATGCTTCTGATGGTGGGTGACCTGGGAGGGAGGGAGGGGCGGGGTGGGGCAGGCCTGTTTACTGCTGGAGTGTCACTCTGGTCCGCTCCAGCCAGAAATGAGGCCTGACTCTTCTGCCACTGTCCTCTTTGATATGCAGACTGTAATCTCAGGGACCAATTTCCCTTTCCTGCTTCTCTTTCACTCTAAATGAAGACTTGCTCTCTACCATTTCCTGCTTCTCTTTCACTGTCTGAATGAAGACTTGCTCTCTACCTGCACACACCAAGAGAGGGACATGCTGTCCTCTTTTGGCACCATGAGGCAAATGGGCCTCTTGCCATCTGCCTCCATCCTTTAGGTAGTAAGTCAGTAATCTATCAGTCTCTGCTCTTTCCTATCCAAAGTGTACTTCTCAAATAAAGAGAGGAGTATTTCTCTTCTAAACTTGCAATGTGGTTCTATGTAGCTTTGTAAGCTGAGTAACCTGGTAAAGTGATGCTCCTGTGTTTGTAGCTTTATTTAAGCACTCTGCTAACTAATGGTGACTGGATTAACAACACCAGTTAATCTCAATAGATTGGACATCAAGCTCCCAAGTGATTTACTCCTTTTCTGCACTGATAGCTTGCTCCAGAGAATCTGAGCAGTCAAGCCTTAAGGGTTGACTTTGCAGTTGCATGCATTGCCTCTGCACTGGTTTTCCCCCTTCCAGTATATTTATTTGTGTATTCTGTGTGCATTCTGCATCTACAAGGAAAACCTGCATTTTTTTGAACTAACTGTCTACCAATCCTCTCTCCCTTTGTGATTCTGCAAAAAGAAAGGGAAGGAAGGGGGAAATCCAGATCCACACATGCAAGACTGACACGTTTGGGAGCAGGGAATCCTCTAGTCCTTTATGTTTACTGATTTCTTCTTATGCTCTGTCTGTCTTTTTAAAAGTTTGGCCAAGTGGGAGGACACGTTGTCTTTTGTGTTTGGAGAAGGAGGAAAAGAAAAAAGAACAGGGAGGGAGCAGAAATGGGGGAGGGGCAGTGGGAAGTACTTTAGAAAGGATTAGTGATTTGAAAGTGGTAAGAGCAAAGAATCGCTGCAAAAGGAGTTTTGGTAGCTGCGGGGCAACAGTGTGTCTGAAAGCAGATTCCTGTAAAACAAACACAGAAGCAAGAGAAAGCCCTGAAACAAAGTGACAGTGTCAGTGGGAGGGAATGCAGAATGGAAGATTAGAATGTTCTCAGAGACCAAGGCAAAATATGGGTGCAGAAAGGGCCTTAGGCTGTCAAACCAATATGTTTGGCTATTAAGCATGTTTATCATGAAATCTGCAAGATTTTTAAGCATCATCAAACCCAAAGACATTAGGCAGCTATGTTGACTGTAGATATTTACTACCTTATAAGGTAAATAAAACAACTTAAATCAATGTAAGGCCTATCTGAGATATAGAACTTGGCTGTCCACCCAGAGAAAGTAGTTCAGTTGTCTGAGCCCTTGAAACCTGGATCCAGACATCTGAACATGAGTATGTAGCCTCTGTTACTGCATCAGAGGCTAGACTCAGGTGGGGTAGCTGTGTTGGTCTGAAATGGAAGTTGCCAGTCCATACATATAGGTAGAGAGTGAGTAGCAAATTACCGTACAGCACAATAAAGTTGTTTGACAGATGCAATATATCAAATATGTCTAAAGATATGGGCAAATATACCCTTCTTAATTGTGGAATGTTGAGAGTAATTAACTGAGATCTTGCTATTAGTAGCATTCAACAATTAAGAAGGGTACATCTGCCCATCAACCTCTGGTTTTGATATACTTATTTCCTTCACCATGCCCCCCCCTGAATTAAACCCAAAGAAATGGTGGCCGTATTGACTAAGCTTATTATTCCAGTCTTGTCCTTGCATCTGTCAAATAACTTTATTATGATTTTCTTATCTATTTAATGTGTTATTTTGATTTTTTTTTGTATCCTGTTGTTGCAAATTTCTAACATCTGGCCTCTACCACGGTGCTCAGGAAGACCATTGAGTGGCAAACTGTTGGCTGTAAGGTATTTCCAGCATGCCATCTTTTGTACCCAAAGTATCAGCACTAGCACTTTATGAGTTTATGTTTTTATTGTATTTGAAATGTTTAGATTGATTTTATGTGAATTTAATGGTCATTTATAGACCAATTATGTAAGCCACCCTGAGCCTGCTCACAGGGAGGGCGGGATATAAATTGAATTAATAATAAATAAATAAATAAATTTGTTTTCTCTTTAAATCGCTTGTAATTGTATAATAAAATAAATTATTTAAAAATAACTTTATTATGCTGCATGCTAATTTGTTCACCATATATATATGGACTGGCAACTTCCATTTCAATGTATCTGAAGAAATGTGTGTGCACACAAAGGCTTATATCTAGAATACAACTTTGTTGGTCTTAAAGGTGCCACTGGACTCAAACTTTATTCAGAGGCTGTTTATTCCTGTCAGCAAAATACAGACAGAGCTGGAGGGAGGGATGCCATTTGCTGGGGATGATGAGTAATCTCCCACCCACCTACCCCCACCTCCAAGCCCTGGTGAGGCTCTTCTCTCTAGCTGAAGTAAAAAAAGGGGGGGGCGCAATGTTGTGGAATATTGCAACATCAGTTCCAGTTGTACCTGGAAGAGATATCACTGTGCTCTAGGAATTTCCCAAATCTATGTTGTTTACTGTAAAAGTTTCAGAGTGAATAATTCCTAGATAATCACAACATCAGTTTTGGGTACTCGACCAGAAGGGACATTGCACAATATTACTTCCCAAGTCCTTCACGTGCCCCCCAGTACTCCCATTGGTTGCCAGTGCTTTGCTGGCAGCCTTAGCTGTAGGTCACTGAATGACACTGGAACAGTGGGGCTCCTTCTGCCCATCCAGCCAGCCTTGTGGCGGTTGTGGGTGGGGGCTGTTTTGCTTCCCCCAGAAGGAGGAGGAGGCGGCAGTGACTCTTGATGCCAGCATCATGACATTGGCAGTGGTGGCTGGAGCCAGTGGGGACTTTAAGGTAGGCTCTGCCTCTGGCCTGCCTTTTCACCTGCATGCTCAGTTCACCCTCTCACCCTGTATGCAGTGCAGGCTTCAGCTGGTCACCCTTTGGGGGGTCAGGTAGGAATTTTTTTGCCCCTCCTTCAAATGACATGTAGAGGGGGTATTTTGCTTACCATGCTCTGTTGGCAGTGGACTAGGGGAATTTGGACATGGTAGTTCTGTGATTTAGGTTTGGTCACTTGGCAGGTTAGTGTGGGAAAGGGGAATAGCAGATCCAGTGATCACCATATGGCACCTGGTGGGGAATGAGGACTGCCTTTGGGACCGCCCTGGCTAGATGTTGCCCCTCCAAGTCTCACGGCTTCAGGTTGGGGGGAGCTCCAGGGCAGTACCCATCTGCTATGCTATCCAGTTGCGAGCCAGAGGGATGGCTCGTACCCGGGGCAAAGTGTGTAAATACTTAATAAAGTGGCCCTTATTTAAAGCCAACCTGGAGTCTGTCCTTTTCTTCTGACTGGGGGAGTCACAATGCTACAGCCTTTGAAATTCCTGCTTGCTTTCACCTGAAAGGAAGTATCTGGGCACTTAGCAGGACCACTTGGCTATTGGGGTATTCAACCATGCCGAAGCAATTTTTCTCTGTCTGAGCACTTTCAGTGGGAATTCTTTCAGGTCTTGCAGCACTGTGTCTGCCCTACTGAGAGGATCCTGTGTGAGAGACAGGAGGTACAACGTGAAGGAAAAACAAAAGTGAGTATCTGTTTTAAAAGTAAGGAACAATGGTTCAGTGATGGGCTTTCTCTCTTTTGTAGGTGTTTGCCTATCAGTGGCCCTATATTCCTTGGCTTGGAACCATGATTGCTCTTTAAAAAAAGAGTAGTCTCCATGCCGAAATAATAACACAGGCTGTCACTTACAATGTAGGTTTCTTGGCTTGCTTTAGGGAGACAGAGGTCTGATCCCATTGGGAATAACAGTCAAAGCCAATTCGTATTAGCTCAGACAAGAAAAATTTACTTGTGGCCAAAGTTAAAATGAAAAGAAACCATCTGTTGTCATGCATTCCCCCCCCCTCCAATCTAGGGCCCAGATATAGTCACGGAAAGCAAGACTCTGCCTCTTAGGCACATGGCAATAAAGCAGTGACCAATAATATTTCCTGACAATCTTATGATAGAAAAGCCGTTTCCCCTAGATATTGCTTTTGCCTCTCACAGCTATTTCAGAGTTTGACAGTCTTCTTAAAAAGTGTCCTGTCTCCCAGGGGACTAAATCCAGACAGAGCCATGACATTGCTAATGTCAAGTATCAGAGTTACAAAAAGGGATTGCTTTACGAAGGAATTGCCTAAATACACTTAGTTTTAACAATCCAACTCCTTCTCTGCAGATTTATTTTACAGTTCATTGTGAAAAATAAATAATTCATGCCACTTTTAAGGACCAGTGCTTGCCCCTATGCAAGTGCAGGCTTTTGTCCACCCCCCACATCCTCAGATGGAATCACAAGGGAGGGTGAGACTATTAGGAGGCAGCGCAGGAGTGCTGGCCTATCAGGGAAGTCTGGCCAACCATATCTAGTTGTGGCAGCCATTCCCTTGGCCATTCCAGCTGAAGATGAGCTCCCCACCCCACTCCGGGGTTGGGGGAGCACATGGTGAGCCTTAGGCTTAGCAGTCAGGGTGAGAATCTGCTCCTCTGTCTCCTCTACGCACTTGGAGTGCAGGCTGTGATGGGCAGGGGGTAGGCTCTGAGCCAGGGTGGGTTTCCCTTGTTAAGAAGCCTGCTTCACAGACACAATGTAACCCATCCTTATATTGGATAAAGGATGCAGATCAGCTTGTATGTAAATAAAGTCCCAGTTTAACTCATAACTTGTATTGTGTTTCATTCGAGGGTGGGCGAGCAAATACCTGAGTTAGGATTCTCACTAAAGCTATCTCAAACAATTGAACAGGATTTTTTTTTTCATGAGTGGTGTTGAGTAATGTTAACACTCAAGGACTGGTGTCTAGGATACAGGAGCCTATAGCCTCTCCTCTTTTCCTGTTTCCTTCTCTCCTTTCCACCCACCAGCCAACATTATCTGCTCCCTCTCTTCAGCGTTCCCTCCCCATGGCAACTGTTCCATGGTGTACAGGATTAAACCCACTCAGCCCAGTCCAGGGGTGAGAGGGAACCCTATATCTCAGCACATGAAACAAAATCCATGAGACAGTCTGTACTCTCTCTCTAGGATTCACAACAGTTTACCACCAGAATCTCTTCAAAGGGATCCCCACCCAGCCTAAGAGATTCAATCGCTTAGCTGGCATCTGGGATTCAATCACTTAGCTGGCATCTGGGACTTAACACATCAGCAACTCTAACTCAGAGGTGCACACAATTACTCTCACAGTGGTAGCTCTGTGTGGTCAGCGCCTAGACACGAGATTTAGCCCTGGAGTTCAATTACCACATCAGAGACAATTACAAATATGAATGATCTTTATTCAGTGCAAAGCATAACAAGAGACTAATGGAGGATACAAAAAATAATAATAACATATGGCTATTTGCCCTTATTGCACATTAATAATAATAATAGTTACTGAGTTAAGTGTAGCATCAGATAGTCCAAGAGTGTCCATTGCATAACAGTACAGGTTGGCACCAAGGGATTTTGAAGAGAAATCCCATCTTGTGCAGGTAGATAGTCCAGGGCTGCTCAGAGATACAGATCCACAATAACAGAAGATTGGCAACCGGCAATCAGTTCACAAAGAAACTCTTTGTTTCAAAAGTCAGGATCCCAGGAGCAAGAGCAAGAGAGCTCTTCCCTAAAGAACCACGGAGTTATACCCCCATACCAGTCATCATCAGCTGTGGCCATCAGCCAATCACGAGTGGCAGGGGTGTGTGCCCAATTTCTGGTTGCCATAGCTGCCACATCAGGTGTATGGGGATTGGCTAAGAAGTTAGAGGCCCTGCCTGCAGTCAGGTGATCCAACTTCTAGCTTTCTCCATTGTGTATGTGACATGGCCCATGTAGGCCATACAATAGGAGCCTTCAAGTCTGGTCCTCAGCAGAGAGGTGTTAAGGAATGTGGGTATCTGGCATGGTTATATGGCATGGCTATTTGGTGGCTCAGCCATCTGGTCAAGTGACAGAAATCACACTAGGCCATCTGGCCTGTAGCAGGAAAAAAGACACATAGAATGTCATCACAGGAAGAAGGCATGAGAATTTAGAAACAATATTTCTATACACATGGGGAAAAAACCCTGCACAGTTCCAGCCACTGAGAGGGTCTTGTCCCAGATGTGTGGTGAGGAACCTGCAAGGACTTGTAGTGGACTTTTCACCATCCCCTGTAACCCCTCCCTACACTGTATATATTGTTTATTTATTTCATTTATACCTCACATTTCTCCACAATAGGGTCCAAAAGCAACTTATAGCATTCTCGTTTCCTTGTTTTCATTCTCACAACAACGGTGTGAGGTAGATTAGGCTGAGAAAATTCTCCTCTCCTCCTTTTTAACTTCACAACCCTGTGAGATAGACAAGGTTGAGACTATGTGACTGGCCCAGTGAACTTCTATGGCAGAGTGGGGCTCAAACTTGTGTCTCCAAAATCCTAGTCTGAAACTGTAACCACTACACCACACTGACTTTCACGGGGTGGCTCCAATTGAACTCTAACAAACAGGCTAAACGTCCCCCAATGGGGGCTCAAAGTGTCTTACAATATCCTTTTATGTTTCATTTTACCCTCACAATAACTTTCAGTAAATTGTACTGAAAATTGTGTGATTTACCCAAAGGCACCCAGTGAGCTTCCACAGCAAACAAATGGGGATTTCAATATAGCTTTCCCAAATTCTAGTTTGAAACTCTAACCACTACACAGTCACCTGGTAGCTGCTGTCAGACCTGGACTGATCGCAATGAATCCTCCCTCAAATGCCCCCTCCCGGCCTCCTGCATTTTCCTAACAGAAACCGAGGCTTGAATACTGTTATGGTTGCCTAGTAACAGTCACCAAGGGCATTTGTTTTCTAAAGGTGCTCCTGTTATCATTGTGGATTTTTTAAAAAACCCTCTTTTTAAAGATTTTTTTTGTTGTTGCAAACTTGGGGCTTTTCTCAGGTTTGCAGAAAAACTGTCTTGTCTGTCCATGATTACAGGCTCCAGATTTAAGTATCCACGGATGAGCTGCATTGAGAACAGATATATTGATGATTACACATTATGTGTAGTTCTGTGATTCAAGACTGATGAAATATATTTATATATTTGTATTATTTATAGTCCATCTGTTTCACTGAGACTTGAGGTGGATTTCATAAAGTAAGTCATTGCAATCAATATGTAGTAGGACTAGCATTACAGAAATCTGAAACAAGACATATGTGTTAAATATGACATATTTTACAGTGTAAGAAAGGGTATTATATAAGTAGAAAAATAATGCAATGAGAATAATAACACATACAAACAACCGATACCATATATTAGTAGTAGTGTGCTATGCAAAAGTATTGAAAGTGCAAGATAGAATTTCTACTTGCCACAAGAACTGAATTCTAAAAAAGTTATTCAAATGAAAGAGCAAACTAACCAGCAAATCATATGTAAAAAAGGGATATTTACCTACTATTGGTAACTATTGGTATAGATTGCAGCTGCATGAAAGGAGAAGACTGGCATGGAAGAGGCAGCATTTAACTTCCCCCTTTCCTCTTTTCCTGCTGCAAAGCAGCACTGCCTTCTTACTCTTGTCAGGGAAATTTTATGGGTACTTGTAAATGTTTTCTCATGAGACACAGTCTAGGAGCAATGTATTTGGTCAGGAAAAAATATTTGAGACAAAAAGTTTAATAGCCTGCTTCTTAATATTGCAGCCCTAACAGATGCAATCTGTAAACAAAAATGAAATGAAACAAACACACACAAAAAAAACCCTCAAGGAAAATAGAACCACACATAGTATGGATATTATTATATTGTTGTCCATTCTCAAACTAAAATTGTAGACTTATGGACATCAGTAAATTCACATGAATTTAAAATTTGTGTTCAATGTATCTGGAAATGTTGCCAGGAAGACCAACAGTGCTAATAATCTTCTAGCACATTTCAAAGGTTAATTACTGCATAATTATCACCAATCCCATCTATTTTAATTTCAGCATTAGAAGGTGTTTGACTAGTGGTAGTAACTATAACCGATGGTAGATCGTAAAGGCTATGAAAGCACAAAGGGAAGCTTAGAAAAAAAAACTGTGAAAGGGTTGACAAACTGATCACAGCATAACAAAGTGTCAGTCAAACGTTGAGGACAGTTGACAACACAGTTGGGTGCAATCGTTCAGAAAAAACAACTGCAGAATATCCATGCCTTACAGATCAGAATTCTCTGAATCACAGTCTGAAAAATGGAGGCTTTCTTAGCTGAGATTACTTCTGGAAATTATTTATGACAATGAATGATGTACTGAATGGCTTAGTCATGAAGGAAAATCAATATACATGCTTGTAAAGCTCAAGTAACAATCAATTTGTTGGCAACACTAGAAGTACATAAAATCTAAATAAAACCAGAAGTATAAAGAAAAAGATTTGGTTACATATAGAACTATAATTATATTGCCCCCCCCCCGACATCCTCCAAATTCTATGACTTTTTGTGCCCCAAGATCCTCTGACTTTTTGTAGTCTAAGACGCAGACAAATCTATCTTTAAAAAAAATATCATGGCAGGGTCTCTTGATTGAGTTATGCATTTCCCCAAGTGCTTTCAAGAGGATGTAGCCTGGCTCCCAGAGAAGGCTTTTTTAATGTGACTTTCTAAAGGTTCTCTCACTCTGGCCTTGAATAATAACCCACATTTGCAGGACACAATAACAATGCTCGACTTGCCTTGGCTTTTATCTAGGTTTTTAAAATGTGGTACACATTGCAGAGATTGTATCTCCGACATCTCATCCTTTATGTACAGTGAGATTTTTTGCCCGATTGGGGCCTATGTGATTATCACACAATTTATGAAATATGCATGGTGCAATCTAATATTGTTTGGAACAGCCCTTAAGGCCTGAGTGTAAATCAGCTGAGATGTATTCTAGTTTTCCTTGGCTATCCTGCATTAATTCAGTTGAAAGTATGAATAAATTGCATAAACTATAAATTGTTTGATTCATACCCAACTGAAAACTGATCTTGTAACCCCTAGCTAGGAATTGTATGAACCAGAAAGGGGTGGAGCCTCTAGGTGCAGAAGGGTGCAGAATGTGTGGAAAGCAGGTGAGGGAAGCAAGACTGCCCTGCCGGGGAGCTTGAACCTTAATCATGGGCTCTTGACACCTTGTTGAAGGTAACTATGATTTGTGGAGGGACACTGGTGAGGGAGGGAGACTTTTGTTCTAAATTGTAATTTTAGAATTATTGTTTCAGGGCTGTTTTATCTAATGCGGAGTTCATTTGAGACCCTCATCTTCGAAGCCGGTACACAGAGGGTTCAGCTGGAGACTTCCCGAGCCACCAAACAAGAGGAAAGAGATGGACTTTGGGGGTGGCAAGCTATGAAGGACGGCTAACTTGTTTGGACTTTAAAAGATCACTGTTCTGTTGTGTTAAGTGAAAAGTAAAAATGTTCTATTCTCTTTGAATTATTGCAAGATTCGTTCCAAATTCTGCCTCACAGAATCCGCAACCTGAGGTTACAATCGCAGCATTCAGCAGGGTAAGGATATGGCATGTTCATAAGCATCTTGATTCATACTCAGATTGCCCTGTGTGGGTAAAGCTAACTTGGGGCCTCCTCCCTGATATGTTCAATTTTGCATATGCAGTGAAACATGGCGGTGTTTTCAAAGAAGCAATTCCTCACATGCCTATTTTGGGTTGGTCTGGCTCCCTTTCTGACTCTGAATTAGAAGGAAACAAGAAAGGGGACCCGCGATACTCGCGGGGGGGGGAAGAGCTCCATGCAGAGCAGGAGGAGGAGGCAGCAGCAGCAGGTAAGCCCTCTCCCCCCCATCCACCGACAGCATGGCCTGAGCAGCTTCCAGCTGCCGGGCCCCCGCCAATCTCTCCCCCCCGGCCCCTTCCCCCTCCCCCGCTCTCCATCCGTTATTCTAGGCTACGCCAGAGTAACCCCGGGGTTACTCTGGCCGCGGGGTTAATCCGGCCTGTTACACTGGTACACAGACGGTTCAGCTGGAGACTTACTGAGCCACCAAACAAGAGGAAAGAGATGGACTTTGGGGGTGGCAAGCTGTGAAGGAGGGATAACCTGTTTGGACTTTAAAAGATCACTGTTCTGTTGCGTTAAGTGAAAAGTAAAAATGTTCTATTCTCTTTGAATTATTGCAAGATTCATTCCAAGTTCTGCCTCACAGAATCCGCAAATTGAGGTTACAATTGCAGCATTCAGCAGGGTAAGGATGGCATGTTCATAAGCATCTTGATTCGTACTCAGATTGCCCTGTGTGGGTAAAGCTAACTTGGGGCCTCCTCCCTGATGTATTCAATTTTGCATATGCAGTGAAACATGGCGGTGTTTTCAAACAAGCAATTCCTCAGATGCCTATCTTGGGTTGGTCTGGCTCCCTTTCTGACTCTGAATTAGAAGGAAATAATGACATCAGCATCTATTTTGCCCAATTTGTTCCCCAGAAACCCTCATATGTCTGTGTGATGCCTGCCTCCCTCTTGCAGATCATGCACCTATATAAAGACCAGTTACAAAAGTGAAAGTACAACAAGAAGAGGACATTCCGTTCCATCTGGAACATGATCAAAATTGTAACAAGCCATTCCTACAATATTTTTAAATTTGATTGGCAGTTTCTCTGATTTATAGACTGTGAGAACAGGGGATTGGGATGTAATTAAAGCTGAGATTAATATGGACTTTGCCTGTAGTTTCAAACAGATTCACAAAAGGATAGTATGCTTAGGTGTCCTTCCCTTTATTATGTGATCTCTACTTTTTTGCCACTAGAGCTTGCCTTCATGAAAACAGACAGAATTTAATATGACAGCCTGAACATTTCTCCCTGGTTTTTGCTCAAGGAATATAAACAGTTACTGGGGAACAGCGCCGATGTGGCTATACAGAGCAAAGTACTAGACCATTCTCCTCCTTCAACATATGGAGGAAACAAAGCCTAAATTCTATACAAATGGAAATGAGGGACGTTGGTGATGGGGAGCTATACTGAAACTTGCACAAACAACAACTTTACTACATATAAAGCTACACACTTGGGACTTAGTTCAGTCAGACTATTTTTTACAAACTCATATTCTGATCTCCCTAAATAAGGAAAGGTGAAGCCAGCATACCTTCGGACATCATTATAAGCAAGCTTGCAGGCTCATGAGCAGTTCCGGCTTTCATAGTGAATAAGGAAATGTGTGAACCTGTTGATCAAATAGTAATGGCCTTGAATGTCCTACTACCTGTTTGTGTGACTTCTCATTGGTATCATGTGGTACGTTTCCTAAGGGCCAGCCATTCTGAGAGAAAAGAGATAATAGATTTTCCAAGTGAATAGACTTAGACATCGACCTATCACCTGCAGGCCAGATATCCCTTAGAATAAATCATGTTGAGTTTACTGGACATGAAAATAGCATCTGACATTCAGCTCCAAAAGCACCCTTTCATGCTCTTCTTTGACAATCCAATGCTTTCATTCAACCCCTCAGCCTTAGAAAAGGTAATCATTGTGGTAGCCTTTCCTCCAGTCACAGATCTCACATGGTTAGATGAAGCAATACAACAGAGTGCTAGTGAACATGCTGGAGCTTTGCTGAAGAAAACTGTGTGTTTTAGTGATGAGTGAATTCCCCTAAGCTTAGTATGAACGTTCACAGAAAACTCCTATGAAAAAACTCTCACCTTTCCCAAACAGTTTTCTTGAAGTTTAGAACATCGGCTGCATGTTATCATTCTGTCTTGTCAGGTTTACATCAAGTACATAAAGAGTCACTGTCTAATCAAGACTTCATTGGGATTGGATATCTTCCCCATTCCTGGTCATGCAAGTTTAGAGATCACATAGCTCCATTATTCCCAAGACTCTGGAGCTTCCCTGGACTTGCACAAAATTTAAAAATGGCAGGAATCAAGGGTTCACATCCTCAGGCAGGTGCTGAGAATCAAGTTCTCTGGAAAGAACCAGCACCAATAAACTGCCACTACTACCACCAGTTCATAGAAGTGTCTGCATAGAAGGGCATCTGCCTTCTTCTCCTAACCAGTGTCAAGAACTGTCTTCTGGAAGAGCAGCTTTTACCTTGTCCTGGTGGTTGTTCCTTCATGCCATCCAGGGAGCAGCAGGTATGCATTGGCCATTACTGACCCATCTCTACCTCCCTATATGTCATCTGTGAGATTAGTGTCACCACTGGCTGTTCCTCAGCACAAATGATAGCCACTAACCTTCCCACCCTACTGGGAAGGCAGATGGTGATCTTGGCTCCCCTGCCTTCTTTATCTGTGTGTCTCTCAGCCTCCACTACAGCTCACCCTCTTTCTTGGTTGGCTGTTTCTATGCAAGTTCCAGACCCTGGTTCAGGAGATGCATGGTTTAGATTTGATAGCTCTCCCAGAAAAGAGAGAGAAAGAGGATGACAGCCAATTGCCAACTTTATTATCTAGCAGAGTATAACATACAAATGAAGAGGGAGATAAAATTTAAAAATGCAAGACATGAGCAAAGTTGGGATGGAAAAGGAAGCTGGTGAGAAAAGAAGAGTACAGGATGCAAGGTTAATGCTGGAGGGGTGCACCTGCCATCTGGTAGCACAGCAGAGGCGGAGAAGGTTGAAGTTGTGGATTAGGAGATTGGGGGAAAGGATGTGGTTGCAAGGGAAGCAGAGCATGGGAAGTTGGGTCATAGACTACCTATTTTGAAGAGTGGATGTAGTCTTGTATAGATAGTGGGAAATGGTTCAAGGGGGAAAACCCTATTCAAAATGTCAAGGACATAAGAGTCCCTAAATTCATACCCTTTGAGAATTAATGTAGGGCAAAATATCCATATTCAAATCTGGGTAGTTTTAGACTTTGATCATATCCCTAGGGCTCCTAGCTATGTACCAAGTCAGTTCTCTTTGTGTGCTCAAGTGAGCCTTTCCCATTCTTGGCTATAGAAAAGAGAATAGGCCATGTCAACTGCAGAGATCCATGTACCATAGGTGCCAACAAGAGTCCAACAATTAGTGTACAAATCTGAGTGCCACCCTACAACATATCTAGGCATACTCTAAAGTACTTTCTAGAATATAATATATTAAAATAAGTCAATGCCCAATCAGGACCACACTTAAGGAGTGTATCATTTCTCACAATTTAACATCACATGCTACCCGTACTATTTTTGACCTACCAAGGATGCTCAGAAAAAGATGTCAGTGGGACTTGTAAATTAATGTACATACCATTTTACTTAAAATAATTTGTTATCTTATTTAGTTTTATTTATGCACATGACACATTTATAAAAGGAAACAAAGGCTAGAAAACAGGATGCATTAGTGAAACACATGGTTTTCCTTATGCATGTCATAGGGTAATGACAATGTGTTTACTGTCTTTTCGGAGCACATATCCAATTAACTTAGAAATGCGTGCCAATAGCCATAAATATGGACAATATCTAATGTAATCTATAATGTACCGAGAGCAGTGAACTTAAAAATATATATATTTCACACTGCAAATGGAACCTATGATGTAATGCTTCTCCATATTCCCTTATCCAAAAATCCATACTTCTGCTTAGAAAACCAGATATCATGGAGAAAGGTGATAATTTCTCCATGATGTGCTTGTTTCCCTTGTGGAGCAAAAATATGTTTTTTGAATGGAAGCACATTCCATCCTGTGAGCTACCATTCCTAGTCTGAAGTAACACATAGGCTGCGGTCAGATGACAAACTAGTGCAGTCTGGCCAAGCCTCTATTTTATCTGGTGTTATTTGTTCCAGAGAGGTTTGTCCAAACAGGCCACCCTTACCCTGCCTCACTGCATGCTCACTCCGTGGTTGACCATTCAGATTATTGCTGCGCAGTAACCATGGAATGGACAGTTGGGCAACATCCTTTTAAAATTGTATTTCACACATGTGCAGAAGTGTTCATTCAAAGCACCACTCCATTTTGATAGCTCTGTGATCTTCCGTCAAGTACTGCAGCCCTTCTCAGCCTCCTTCACTTTGCTTCTCTTCCTTGGAATATATGGGGGGGAGTGTAAGCAGCATGCAGATTTACATGAGAGTAGCCTCACTGAGGAGCTGTGGTGGCTCAAGTGGTTCACATTTAATCTTGTGTCAATCATGGTGTGCTGTCAAACAGCACAGAAACAGGAGAGAGGAGTTCTTTTTTTGGGGGGATTTGTCACTCAAAAACAACTCCCTTGGGGGCTCCCAATCCAAAATGACTGTTGAGGCTTGGATGTACAAGCTGTGATTGACAACGCCAGTGGTGATTATGTGCTTATGCACACATCGCTACCTGATTTTTAAAAAAGAGGAGGTGGAAATGGAAGGGAAAGTTCAGACTTCCCAAATGGCTTGACTTCACAATAAAGGAGTTCATACAGCTGGGAGTACATGGTGAAAGTGGTGGCATTCATACAGACCCAACTTTCCCCAGAGTCCGTTAACTCTGCCTTGACAATGGGGCAGAATGGGAGTGGTGATGACTGGGGAATGGGAGGCAGTTGTCACTGTCTGATCTGCTCTATAAATCTGGAAGGCAACAACAATTATATCAGATCAAACTGCTGTGTGACTGCAGCCCTACAGTGCTTTTTGCTATGCTCAGACTTCTTTGCATCTCTAGTGGCTGCAGCCCAAACTGCATTTTAAAAATAAAAGGAAAGACATTTGGCTGGACGCAGCATGATGCTGGCTTTGAGGGCTCTTCAGCTGACTTCTTCAAGCTGCACCCAGGGGTGCAATACCCCCCCACCCTTGGTACACATGTGCTAACTATGGTCCATGAATAACCCAACATATTATAAGATCAGAATCTGCTGCTTCAGTTTCATCTGAAAAGCTGGCACATGATACTGGCACTTCGAATCAGGATGCCTTTCATATCTCTTCTACATTTATAGGCAGTGTCTTTTAAAATCATATCCTTTTCCAATTAAATAATACTTAGAAATAGAAACTCTGTACAACATCTTAGAAATGAATACTTAAAAACCCACATGCACAGAGCAGCCAAATTATTGGAAGTGATTTGCTGTTACTATGCATCAGATAAGTTTCAGAGAAGTATGAGATTGTCCAGAGAACTGGCTGCCGCAATTAAAATCCCTTCACCTGCAGCTGTAATATAAGTTTTACAGGACAGTTTCTGGCAAATTGTACTCCCAGGGCTCTGCACAAAATTTAGTAAAAATAAAACCTTAAAAACAAAAAATGGAACAATCAAGAATTCTTTATGCTCTTGTTCCATTTTGCAGCCTGAACAGAATCCTGAGAGTGCAGTAGATCCAACCATCCTCCCACTATCCTTTCTCCAGCCTAAGGAGGCTTCCTCTAGCTTAAGATGCTTGTCCTCCAACAGAAGAACAACAAGTTGAAGAAAGGCTCCTTGTATTGGAGCAAGCCTTCAAACCGGAGCCAAAAGGAATAGTAAGGTATAAATATTTTCATAAATACTAGGGATGCCAGCCTCCAGGTGGGAGCCAGAGATCTCCAGGGATTACAGCTGGGCATGGGCATGAACCGGCTCATGAACTAAAGTTTGTGATGAAATTTGGCTGGTTCATGGTCCATGAAGCAATGTACGTGGAGGCTGTACTGTCACAATTTTTCACAAAGTGCGGTGGTTCCTGAGCAGAGACAGACTGGCATCAATCAATTAAACTCCAAGGCAACAGGCACTGACTGCTGCTAATAACAGAGTTCCTGTTGTGGTCTATGGGCTCAGAAGAGAGTCCATATTGGGTGAGCTCTCCTCCCTTTCCCTCCATTGTTGGCTGGGAAAGTGAAAGAGAGGGATGGAGCTAGCAGAGCTGATTCATTGCTTTGCTTTCTGTTTGCCTGATCTGCTATCTGTTGCTGGGGTTTGGGATTAGGGTTCAGTGGACTCTGGGCTCTGACTCTCAGCACAGGGGCTTAGCTTTTGTGCCTTCCCTCCCCACCACCTCTCCTGCTAGTGATCTGCTCTGCTCCATGCTGTGTGTGTGTGGGGGGGGGTTTGACAGTTTTCTGGAACCAGGGATCTGGCTCTGCTGTTCCAGTGCTCACACTGAGCACAGGGACTTAGCTATTGGGTGCCTTTCTACCCCATCACTTCTCCTGCTAGTGGTCTCCTCTGCTCTCTTCTGTGGGGGGTTGGGAGTTTTCTGGAACCAGAGATCTTCTCTTCCTGTGCTCACACCGAGCACTGGGAGTTAGTGATTGGGTGCCTTTATATTCCTCCCCTCCCCCTCTCCTGATATAGATCTGCCGTGCTCTCTGTCATCGGGGTTTCGGAAGTTATTATGAAGCAACCCTGCAGAATCTGCATGCACAAAAAATGCAAACCAATTTTGAACTCTCAACAGAAGTGTGGGTCTTTAGGGAGGATTTGCAGATGACACTCATAATTAGTCACCCAGCTACAATCCCAGCCATCACTAGCCCTTTGTGTAAGGACTCTCATCTAATCTCAGAGAGACCATATCTATTCTTACAAAGGACAAAAAAAAGCATTGTCGTGTATTCTAACTCTGAGATGGCTTGGCTTGTTGTTCTGCCGACCCGCAAACAGTAAATAAAATGCTAATTATCAACCTTTTCACTGAAATTATGCTTCAAAAGTTATGTATGATTAATTCTTTTATATGCCTTTAGAATAGCTGATGATCCTCTTTCCTCTTGGGAAGGGAGACTCTTTCTAATTATCTGTGTTTTGGTTGTTCATACCTGAATCGTGACTATTTTCCATCTTGAGAGGAAATCCTCCATATTAAACTTGACACTGGAGCCATTTGTCATGACAAGAACAAAAGTCTGCCTTCCTTTTACTGAAAAATCTGCCCAGAGAACATTTGCCATTTAGATTTTTATAGGCAAGCTACAACATATGTGTCATTAATTGGCTGCTTTTTGTAAAAAGAAGAATAGTTAATTATAAAGGTAAAATGCTTTTGTTCTCTGTAGGGAACAAGTGCTGTTAAATGAATCTTCCCACTCTATTATTATCATACATCAACATAAGACGTGACCTTCCTGATTATCAAACCAGTAATTAATGTTCCTCGGAGTCTAACGGTATTCACAACTGCAGAAAAAGCTGGTCTTAGATACTGCTTCTTCATCATATATCAAGGTCTCTGCATCCATCCACACTGTTCACCCTGTTCTTGTTTCTGCAAAGCCACAGCAGCTAACTTTTATGCCTCTCAGATCTCCCTTCTTCCTCTTACAGCTTGGAAGCTTCTTCAGTGCCATCTTGCTTAATTGCCTGCCAAAGCTACTGTAATTAGTAGCTGAACTCTTTCCTGAACAGGGATCAAAACCTACCTGCAGGGTAAGAGAGGTGATCTATTTCTCCTCCCATTGCACCCATATAGTAAGTTTTCTGCTTAATTTTTAAAATGGAGTTCAAAGATATTGTGCTATGTTTTTGGATTCTTCTTGCTTTAATTAAACATTTCAGTAATGCCCTAAGGGCCACACGCAATGTCCAGATGTGTGTGCACAAAGGTCTTCCCTCTCCCCTGCTATAGCCCCTGACCCCCTTCAAGCTAGTTCAGAGAGTGACATCAGAGCCACATGCCAGGTAGAGGAGGAGCCTTGCCTTGCTAAAAAGGAATCTTCTCCGGCAAATGACTTCACCAGAAGGAATTAGACAATATTTATGTTGGCTGCCTAAATTTTGGGCAATTTTACAGCTGGCTAATAAAGTCATTATAAAATTTCCCCTCTCCTTGATATGTGGGTGTAGTAATGTTAGAATTGGGCCACAGATTACTTGTCAAGTTGGGTTTTCCCCCCCTTTGGTAGGATATTTTCAACCATTAAGTACTTTAAAAGTTATAAACTTTACCTCCCCAAGTAGGTTGATTCTTTAGGATAGGCTGAGGTTGAAACACGAATGAACAGCAGAATGGAATACACAAATATTGCCAGAATGAGTGTGATTGTGGCGTACAACCTGTTAAGTTTTAAAATCTGGTCCCTTAATGAAAAATAAATCCAAATAAACTGAACCATCAATCTGAGTAATGTTCACACCCAAGATTTCCCAAGCCAATCTGTCATTATTGCGTGGCTGGAACTCCTGCCAGGATATCAAGCTAAACCTCACATCTGGTTTTCAGAAAAGTAAATAAAGATTTGTACAGGTAGAACCATTTCCTCCTTCCTGTTCTCATTAATTTCAAAGTAAAGATCAATATTTTCTTTCTTATGACAATGGCCTATGCATCAAACACTGGAGAAATTAAAATGCCGCAGAAGATTTTCTTAGTCACCAATCAAAACAGGGAAACAACGAAACTGAATTGCAAACTTAGGCAGATGTTAACAGAAATGTTCTCCATTCTTTTCATGCCAGCCAGTTTAGTAATTGTGCTAAGGAAAAGAGGAAGTGCCACACTGGGAACAATTCCAGAGAACTAGAAGTATCCTCAGATGCTTCTGGCGAAGATGCAGTTCCACTTACTAATGCTGTAATCCTTGCAAATAACTTGCTCAAAAATTGAACTTGTCTCCCTTGCAACTTCTATTTTCTTCTGTCACCCCAATTAGCCATGCTTATGAACTGGTGATATATTTCTAAGGTAAAACAATGTACACTGCTTTTTCATTTTCAGAGCCTGCAGCATTCACCAAGGTAGCAGCTTGTAACTTCTGTTGGCATATGCACAGAACCAGAGAGGAAGGCATTATAGTACATGATCTATCTAGAGCACTGCGTGGTCATGTACATAGTGCACTGCCTTCCCCATTACATGAGTGACAGATCTCCAAATGGCAGTGTAAGAACACAAATGCATGAAGTATTTTATTTAGAAAGATTTTACACTGTCTCTCCAGGAACCTGCATGGGATGGCTTGTAAACAAACAAACAAACTAAAACCCTAATAAAAACAAAAAATTAAAAGATATTGATTTAAATACAGCATTAAAAATCCAACCCAGCATAGAAACATAGACCATAAGAACAGACCACTAAGTTTAAAATAACAGTTTCCAGTCTAAAATAGAGTTAAAAGGTCACCCCCTTAATTAAAAGCCTGGGTGAACAGAAATGTTCTGCCCTGGCACCTAAGAGAAAGCATCATAGGCACCAGGTAAGACTTAAGAGGAAGGGCATTCCATAAGCAAGGTGCCACTAGTGAAAAAGCCCTGTCTTTGGTTGTCACCTGCCTCACCTTTGAAGGTGGCAACACAGAAAGCTGGGCTTGTGAGGCTTTTGATAGTAAATAAGCATTTGGCTTCACCTGACCCCATCCCCAGGCAGGACTCAGACTCAGTCAATGTGGCCAACCCAGGCAAAAAGCTTAGAAACAAGCTGTGACCCCCCACCCCCGACTGTGATCCAGTATGTAAAAATGGCATGCCAAGCACACTTCAAAAAGATGCAAATAATTTATTCTGTGGTTATTTTATTCTAGGTTTTTCTGAGTATGTTGGGCAAGCAGAGGTTGGGAAATTCCATGGGGAAGTGGGATGGTTTCATTATGAACTGTTGCCTTACACATTTTTCCATATTTCTCACTGTAAAGCAAGAATACACAGGCACACAGCATTTGCAGCTCAGTTCAAAACAAATCAGAACATTGGACAAAAGTGACTTTTAGTTGATAGTGTTTGATAGTGCTGCTTGTGATTTGTAGTCAAATGATAGTTAGGGATGCTGAGAATTTTGTAGGGATCATATTTTTTAGGTAAACATACTCTTCTTGACAGCTGTGAGCTGAGACTTGGATATCCTTATCTTGCAGCCATCTGACCAGCAGTGTGTCAAGCAGCTTTCTGGCTGTGCAGTAGCTGTAGTGTTCTGCCTTGAAGTTACTTGTACACCTACACAGTAGGTAATAATCTCCCAGGGTCATGGATGTTTAGGTTGTGGCGAAGTGGGGAGGGGGTGGACAATGACAAAATCCAAGGAACTGGGCAAAAACACACACAAGTGCAAACTGCTGCAAATCCACACAGATCAGCAGCCAGTAGTATTGATCAGAAAGATACAAAGGAACACTAAACGGTCAGAGTTTTTTTTTTAAAAAAAACTAATTGCATAGGGAGCTCATTATGCTCATTAGCAAAAGATGCCATCACCCCGCCACACCCCCTGACATCACAGGAAGTGATGTCAGAAAGGGAAGCAAAAAGGGTGGCATATTCAAAAGCCTCCCCTTCCTTTCCCCAGCTGGCCTGTGGGGGGGGGGGGAGTGAAGAGAGAAGGGGTTTAAAATTTAAACCCCTTCTCACTAGAGTTGGGCTGCAGAAGGAGGAAAGAGGGAAGGAAAGAGAGAGAGAGTAGAGAGAAGGAAAGAAGAAAGAAAGAGGGAAAGAAAGAGAAGGAAAGAAGGAAGGAAAGAGGGGATAAAAAGAGAGAAGGAAAGAGGGAACGAAAGAGAAGGAAAGAAGAAGGGAAAGAAAGAAAGAGAAGGGAAGAAAGGAGGGAAAGA
>NW_015175366.1:79847-126545 GCF_001447785.1 Gekko japonicus
GGAAAGAGAGAAAGAAAAGGAAAGGAGAGAAGGAAAGGAGGAAAAGAAAGAGGGCAAAGAGATGGGGAGAGGGAGGAAGACTCTCTCACCCCCCATCAAGCCCCCTCACCCCCACGGTCCATGGGAGGCCAGCGATGGGCCTCTTCAGGCCTCCCCGGGGCTGTAGCACTTCAGAGCAGTGAGCTGGGGATGGGGATTGCCACCACCTCCATTTGTGCCAGCTCCTGCGCTGCTGCAGCAGTGCTCTAGTGCGCTCTGGCCCCAAATGACCCCTGGTGGAAAGTAAACTTTTCACTGAGTAATCAGCTGTCTAACTTAAAGTAAGGAAGCAGGATGTGAACTCAACCAGTGGGTGCTGGAGCACCCTTAATTACAATTCTAATAAAGAGTTTGCCCAGCACTAAATGCCATCATTTACTATGGTGTATATAAGATGATGTGTGTAAGGCACTACAAAGAGATCAGAACTCTCATCCCATATCCTTCAGCATTGGATTACCTCATGCATATATGTAATTCTAATGGCTACAGTTTAAGAATGAAACAAACACAAGCAGGGACTGCAATAACAAAACTAAAACAAAATGAAGGAAAATCATGGCATTGTTTCATTATAGGTTATTTAGATAGGGGATTTGTTTCATTTTCATTTTATGATAATTTCAAAAAAAATTTTTTTGTAAATATTGTAATTAATAACAAAAATATGCACAAGTCTAGCTATTATAAGCAGGTTGACACATGGGGTATTTTCAGTTCACTTTTGATTAGTTAACATCCACTTCTTACTGTGCATGCATGCATGTTCAGCATGTCGTGATGTTTGCCATCTGTTCCACCAGAAGTACACTGGTTGCATGATATCTATCTATAGCATCTAGACTATCTAGACTTCAACAGTAACATACATCTGAAATCTTAAGTAGCCTTGGTCCAGATTCAGTACTGTGGAAACTTGATGATATTTTAAACTGAAACATGTCTCAGATGGCTTTGTATAATTTAGCAGATGAGTTTGTAGAATAATTTTGTGCTGTCCTTAAACATCTGCATTTCAAGGCTGGCTCAGTTTTGTTTGTTTTACTTTCACAATCTATTAAAGTCACTCGGAGATAAGGAACAAACCAAAATTATACTTTTAAAATTTTAAGGAAAGAGAAAAAGCACTAAAATGTTAACAACTATTTGTGTACATTGCATCAATTCTTTAGGAATTTTATTATACACTAATTGTCAAACTGAATCTAAATTGACAAAATGTGTATGGAAGAGGAATGATACTCCTCAGTTTCTCTTAGTAATTTGATTGGGTAAAGCAGAAATTATGTCTCATTTCTGTTTCTGGTATGTGATCTATAATTTAAATTGTTTATTGTAGTTTTATTTTTATTTATGTTATTTATAGTCCACTTTACTCACTGGGGTTCAAGGAGGATTACACAGTGTAAGTCAATACAATCAACATGATGGAACATCCAATAAGCAGTGTAATAAGATTGCAGGAATCTGAAACCAACCAGAAATCTGAAGTAAAACTGAAACAAAGCACAATTATTAAAATGACATGTTACACAATGCAGAGATAGCATAGTAGGATAATACATACGTAACAACTAGACATTGTCCGAACTTAAGACTTGTTAGCCGTGGGCTGTTGGAGCTGTGCTGGATAAGATTGATATCACTACTGAGTGTAATAAGACAACCTGAGAACTGAATTTGGCTCGATCCTCTTCCAGCCTGTGTTCCATCCCAAGGGTTGCTGACAATGGGGTTAATGACTCCCCTCTGACATTGGTGTTGTGTAATGCAAGGTCCATAAATAATAGGACCACAGTCCTTTGGGACTTTCTGCAGGAGCAGGAAGTGGATCTGGCGTGTGTGTCTGAGACCTGAGTTTGAGAAGGGGAGACAGTTGGTCTCTCCCAATTAGCTCCTCCCAGTTTTGCGGTCCTTCACCAATCACATACTTGGGGGTGGGGGGGAGGAGTGGCTCTATTCATTTAGGAGGCTTACTCCTTCAAGACACTCCCACCGCCAAGGATCACCGGCATAGAGTGCACTGGCCTGGTGTGGGTGGCCGGGGAGAGTTTGGCTATCTGGCAAATGTATCGACCACCCAACGCACCGGCCAATACCCTGCTGTCCCTATTGGAGGCTGTGTCCAGCTGGGCATTGGAGCACCCTAGGCTGATAGTCTTGGGTGACTCCAACATCCATGCTGACGATGCAGCCTCCACCCAGGCAGTGGACCTAGTGTTTTCCATGGCGCTGGGACTCTCCCAATATGTAATGGCTTCCACACATCAGGTGGGGCACATGCTGGATTTGATCTTCGCGGTCGGAGTTATGGTGAACTGAATCACTGCTACAACAGTGGCATGGTCGGACCACTTTGCCTTGAAGGCCCATGTGAATGTCCCACCCCAACCTTGTTTGGACAGCGAGCATATTTTAGCTCACCCGCAGAGCCAAACAGATCTGATGTGGCTTCAGGTGGCCCTGCAGGATCCTATGCCCTCTGGCAGCTCATTGGATGAGCTGGTGGAGGACTGGCATAGCTGACTCTCCACATCCAGTGACGAGATTGCCCCCCGATGCCCTCTGCATCCACACAGGAGGCTGGCTCCATGGTTTACCCCAGAGCTGCAGCTGATGAAGCAAAGGCTAAGATGGCTAGAGAGACAGTGGCAGCATGCTCGCGACAAAGCAACAAGAACATCCTATAGGTCGTTTATGAGGACCTATGAGATGGCAATCAAGGCAGTAAAAAGAGAGTATTATGCTGCCATGACTGCATCTGAGAGCTCATGACTGGCTCAATTGTTTAGAACAATTTGGTCCTTCACTACTCTGCCTCAGAGCAGACCAAATGTTCAGGAATTGGATACTGGCTGTGAGTTCAAAGACTAGCCAAAGTCTTTCTTAATGTCTTTGTCATATGAATAGTTTGGGAAGGGAAATAAAAAACATTTATAAAATTTCTTGGAGAACTGCTGGTGGGTAGTAACATGGAAGATAAAGGTGTTACCACAAGAGATTTCAATTCTGGAGTGTTAAGTCCGTACTTAACAAAGTAGTCAGAGAGTGATTTCAGAAAACTCAGGTTTATTCAGCTCTTCAATCGACTTCTTCTGACACGGTACAACTCCTCATAGCCCGAACAGCTTGTCCATTTCAGCTGCTCGGTATTTAAACATTCCGGGCTAATGTAGCCACACCTACTGTACATTAAACCAACCTATCAGGTTGTGCGCATGAACGACCAATCATAAGCGGTCCCGCTTACATACATTCAAATCTGATTGGCCACAATACTTTTCGGCGCGAATCCCTGCCGAAGCTTGAAGCTTTGCATGGCTTCTCTATGGGAGGATTCACATACCTCCTAATGCATTCAGGGCAGCATCTGAATACATTACATGGAGACTATCATAATTTATTCTTGCCTTTTCCATCAAACATCATTTGGGACATATTTCTTTATATTTGACCCTTGACACTCTGACAACACCCAGAGGAGAAGCTAATGAAAACCATCAAGGGGCTTGAGGTGCTTTCAAAGTCTTCATTGTGTTTGCCACAACAATGGAACCGCTAGCCACTAAGTAACTCACCTTCCTCAGATAATTGTGGATGATATAATGTGCTATATGCATTCTTTTCAATCTTGATGCTTTGTCTTAGTGTTTTGTACTTAATAACTGATTGAATCTTAATAGTAGCATTGTCTGGATTTCTCTGTTTTTCACCCAGAAATTTAAATTAATTTGGTGAATGTTATAACATTTTTAACTCACCCCCTGAGAAATAATGACAAAATAGAATTAAACAACAATTAACTTCTCTCTATCTCCTAATCCTTCAAAACGCATCTCCTGACCAGTGTATAGGCATGGAAATTGCACAACTTCATCCCATATTTAAAAGCCTGGCCATATATGTGTTTAGCTAATCCTATGGGTCCTTCTCACTGGCCAGTGGTTCTGATCCTAACTAGACATTGCTTGGTGGATCAACCCAGTGTAATATTCACCACCTGATGTAGACCTTGGCCTTTAAATGTTTGTTACGTTACAGTAGCAGCGTGGAAGCTAGGCTTAATCCTCTATTGCGCTAGTCCAAAAGACATCTGACATCACAGATAAAATCATTTTCCTATTATAAGTCCTGTGATAACTGGACTGCACACTACAACCAAAATCACTCCTCATTTCACTAAATGCAATGCTATTGAGCTATGTGTGTTACACAGTAAATGTCTTTTTAATAACATAAGAACATAAGAGAAGCCAATGTTGGATCAGGCCAATGGCCTATCCAGTCCAACACTCTGTCACACAGTGGCCAAAAATACCAGGAGGTCCATCATTGGGGCTAGGACACTAGAAGCTCTCCCTCTGTTACCCCCCCCCCAAACACCAAGAATACAATGCATCACATGCCCCAGAGTTCCTATCTACACCTTGTGTGGCTAATAGCCACTGATGGATTTCTGCTCCATATCTATATATCTAATTCCAACAGGGGGTGGGTTGTGCGGATACTTATTTCTGTCAACAGAGGGCTCACTCTCCCCCAACAGCTTTTTCTACATAGTCAGTAAACTTCCTGTGTCTGTAGAAAAATCCAAGAAGTAAAAAAAATCCCTTCAGGGAGGGCTGAATCCCCCCCCCCAATACCTTTTGAAATGGCCTCTGCAGGGATCTAACTCCAGGCATCAACGGTGAGAGAGAGATTAGAATGTTTGGGGTGGGGAGGCTTCTAACTGGCTCTGTCAGTAAAAGGGTGGGGGAAGGGCCCTTTCCTGGCCTCTTTTGGCTTCTGAGGGAGGGAGGAAGGGAGGCTTGGGGCTTGGCCTGACAAGGGCTACCAGTGCCAGCCTGGGGAATCCCTAGAGGTTTTGAGGTGGACTGTAAGGAGGGCTGGTATAATGGCCATTTGGCGGGCTCAGGGCGGCTAACAGTATATATAAATTTAAATTAAAACACCTATATTAAAACAAAATCACATTTGAATTATATAAATATACAAGGCAAAACTATACTAAATAATGGCTGCGGTCACACGCAACATTAGCCACGCAAGAGATACGGAAGACAAGCGGAGTTTCCGGTCGCGATCTCACCAGCACATCTGGGAAGCGTAGCGCTTCCGTGGCACAACTGAGGCTTCCTGCCGAAAAAGCGCAGCAAAAAACTAGTACCTTGGAGGTACTAGTTTCCAGAAACTGCGGGGCAAGGGCGGGCGTCTGATCGCGTTTCCGGTGGCATCCGGCGCCCGCCCATGTCCCCTTGCGGAAAAGGGGTTTTTTTTTCCCACGTCTCCGTGGATGCGCACACGCACCCAACGGAGCATGCGCATTCGTAGTGTACACAAAAAAAGAAAACCAGTTCGCCGCGCCGCGCGCTTCTTCATTGCGCGCAGGCGTGTGTTGTGATCGGCACCTCTCCCTTGCCATGGAACCTCCACAGTACCTCCACAGAACCTCCACAGTAGGTCTGATCGCTTTACTGCATGTTAGTTTGCCCCGGGGCAAACAGCCACACTTCTCCTCTGCAGTGTCCTGCCCGTGTGACAGGGGCCATAGTCCAGCAAACCTGGGCAGGCATTCCCCCACTGGGGCTTGAAGTACAACTGCCAAGTACATTTGAGATATACATACTGAACATCCTTCACATTAGTATAATAGGGCCCTCCCTCTGACCTTTGTAGGGTATAACGTGGTCTATTACAGAGGTTACTTTGAAATGTTTAGAGTAGACTAGGTTCTTTCCCCAGATTCTATTTTCCACTGAGGGCTGCTAAGCAGAGGTCATTTCGGGGGGGGGGGGGAAAGCGCGCGAAGCTGGGAAGCGTAGTGCTTCCGTGGCACAACTGAGGCTTCCTGCCGAAAAAGCGCAGCAAAAAACTAGTACCTTGGAGGTACTAGTTTCCAGAAACTGCGGGGCAAGGGCGGGCGTCTGATCGCGTTTCCGGTGGTATCCGGCGCCCGCCCATGTCCCCTTGCGGAAAAGGGTTTTTTTTCCCCCACGTCTCCGTGGATGCGCACACGCACCCAACGGAGCATGCGCATTCGTAGTGTACACAAAAAAAGAAAACCAGTTCGCCGCGCCGCGCGCTTCTTCATTGCGCGCAGGCGTGTGTTGTGATCGGCACCTCTCCCTTGCCATGGAACCTCCACAGTACCTCCACAGAACCTCCACAGTAGGTCTGATCACTTTATTGCATGTTAGTTTGCCCCGGGGCAAACAGCCACACTTCTCCTCTGCAGTTTCCTGCCCGTGTGACAGGGGCCGATGGCAATCTTCTGTTATCATTTCCCAGGTTCCAGTTACAACAGATAATTCACTAAATACAGCATAAACCAGTTACAACAGATAAATACAGAAATACAACAGATAAATACAGTTACAACAATAATTCACTAAATACAGCATAAACCAGCCCTACCCACCCTGACCTCCCTTCTTGCTACTCCCTCCCCTTGCAAGATTAAACTACCCTTTCAAATTAATTAATAATAAAGGGTGGAAGACAAACCCAGCTAGCTATTTATAGCTAACTACTGTAACCTAACCCTAGTCTGTAGTACCAACAATACTACTGTTGTAACCTGATCCTAATCCTAACTATAATTCCAGCAAGTGCACTAAGGAGCCCCTGCCCTATTTTAGCATGAAAATTAATCCCCTTCTTGCCCTACCCTAACACAAACACAGGATGGCAAGTTCAAAAGGGGAAGGCTAAAGGTCTTCACACTCCTCCTCAGGAGGATCTCAGCTCTGCACAAGGCCATAGGTTTTCATTTCCTAGTTCAAAGCCGTCCGCCGGCAGCCCTTGTTCAAGCCAGTCCAAGCCGGCCAGATCTGCCAATGTCCCACAGAACACAAGGCTTGACACACACCACTCCGGTCTCCGTTCCATGGCCCAGCTGAATCCAAAGGGGGATTTGCATCAGACCTCTGCAGCTGGAGCTACTCAATGGCTCCGGTGGTATCCCACCAAAATGGAAAGTGACAATTTCACCGACAGTTCCACCTCAGTGCACACCCACCCACGCAGGAATCAGCCAAAGCCTGATGAAAACCAATGCTGACCTCCCTTCTTGCTACTCCCTCCCCTTGCAAGATTAAACTACCCTTTCAAATTAATTAATAATAAAGGGTGGAAGACAAACCCAGCTAGCTATTTATAGCTAACTACTGTAACCTAACCCTAGTCTGTAGTACCAACAATACTACTGTTGTAACCTGATCCTAATCCTAACTATAATTCCAGCAAGTGCACTAAGGAGCCCCTGCCCTATTTTAGCATGAAAATTAATCCCCTTCTTGCCCTACCCTAACACAAACACAGGATGGCAAGTTCAAAAGGGGAAGGCTAAAGGTCTTCACACTCCTCCTCAGGAGGATCTCAGCTCTGCACAAGGCCATAGGTTTTCATTTCCTAGTTCAAAGCCGTCCGCCGGCAGCCCTTGTTCAAGCCAGTCCAAGCCGGCCAGATCTGCCAATGTCCCACAGAACACAAGGCTTGACACACACCACTCCGGTCTCCGTTCCATGGCCCAGCTGAATCCAAAGGGGGATTTGCATCAGACCTCTGCAGCTGGAGCTACTCAATGGCTCCGGTGGTATCCCACCAAAATGGAAAGTGACAATTTCACCGACAGTTCCACCTCAGTGCACACCCACCCACGCAGGAATCAGCCAAAGCCTGATGAAAACCAATGAAGGGCACAAGCCCGGAGGACACCATCCATGACCCAGATGAAAGCCAGACTGGAAGGGATCTAATATGGAAGCGTCATCCAGAAAACTCTGTAATTGAGCTGCCACTGCCCTCTCAATTATCTTGCCTAAGTAGGGCAAGTTGGAAACTGGCTGGTAGTTAGCCAATTCTGCTGAGTCCAAGGATGGTTTTTTAAAGAGAGAGTGGACCACTGCTTCTTTAAGAGCCCTTGGGAATGTTCCTTCAGAAAGGGACTTGTTAACTATCTCCCATAGGGGGGCCTCACAACCCATCATGGCTGGCTTTGATCAGCCATGATGGGCACAGGTTAAGGCAGCAGTTATGGTTAAGTTATGAGCACAGGTTAAGGCCATACAGTTATGAGTATTCTGTCAACTTCCTCTAGGCTGAGCTTATGCTTTGACAACTGGAACTTTCCTGTTTCTCAGTTCTGACTGGTGGTGTGCACTCACACACAAAAGGTCTTTTTTGGGGTTGGGTATACCAAACCCAAAACTTATTGGTAGATACCGATATTCCCAAATTCCAATATTAATATTCTATTGGGATTCAAGAAGTGATCGATATTGATTGGTATCCCACCAAAATGGAAAGTGACAACCTCACTGACAGTTCCACCTTGGTGCACACCCACCCACGCAGGAACCAGCCAAGGCCTGATGAAAACCAATGGAGGGCACAAGCCCGCAGGACGCCATCCATATTAGGACGAATCTACAAACTTTTACTCCCATATGATACAGAAACTGAACAAGTTAAGATGTGTATGTTGAAATGGACTCAAAATTTAGGGCTAGAAATAACATTTCAACAAAGCATTAAGGGAAAACTGGTATAAGATATTCTTTCAATGGTATATAACTCCTAAAGATATTTAAAATATGGACGAGAACTATATAGGGACCTGCGGGAAATTTAAAGAGGCAGATGGCACCTTTTACCAGATGTGGTGGACCTGTAAAAAAACAAGAAAATTTTGGAAAGATATACCTGTGGCGATTCAGAAGATTTTAAAAATCGACTTTGAAATTAAGTCAGAGACTATGTTATTGGGAATTCTGCTAGGCAATATTGAAAGAACACTTCATGAATTGTTTAGATACATGTTGACTGTGGCCAGAATAATATGGGCAGCCAAATGGAAAGGTGAGGAATGCTTAAACAACAAAAACTGGAGAGATAAAATGGCAGAATATGTGATTATGGCCAAATTAACAAACTACATAAATAAAAGACTATTCAGAGAATTTGAAAAAGAATGGGAAAATTATTATGTTTAAAGATGAAAACTTAGTGACTTGTATTTTTATTTGGTCTTTCAAAATTTGCTTTTTATTTTTCCATCAGTATAATGATAGCTTAGACAATAATATAATAGGGTCTTTTTTGGGGTTGGGTATACCAAACTTAAACATTATTGGCACATACCGATATTCCCAAATTCCAATATTGGTATTCTATTGGGAATCGAGAAGTGATTGGTATTGCTGAAAATATTCAGCTGGGAATCATGTTTCCATCATCTATTAGGACGAATCTACAAACTTTTACTCCCATATGATACAGAAACTGAACAAGTTAAGATGTGTATGTTGAAATGGACTCAAAATTTAGGGCTAGAAATAACATTTCAACAAAGCATTAAGGGAAAACTGGTATAAGATATTCTTTCAATGGTATATAACTCCTAAAGATATTTAAAATATGGACGAGAACTATATAGGGACCTGCGGGAAATGTAAAGAGGCAGATGGCACCTTTTACCAGATGTGGTGGACCTGTAAAAAAACAAGAAAATTTTGGAAAGATATACCTGTGGCGATTCAGAAGATTTTAAAAATCGACTTTGAAATTAAGTCAGAGACTATGTTATTGGGAATTCTGCTAGGCAATATTGAAAGAACACTTCATGAATTGTTTAGATACATGTTGACTGTGGCCAGAATAATATGGGCAGCCAAATGGAAAGGTGAGGAATGCTTAAACAACAAAAACTGGAGAGATAAAATGGCAGAATATGTGATTATGGCCAAATTAACAAACTACATAAATAAAAGACTATTCAGAGAATTTGAAAAAGAATGGGAAAATTATTATGTTTAAAGATGAAAACTTAGTGACTTGTATTTTTATTTGGTCTTTCAAAATTTGCTTTTTAATTTTCCATCAGTATAATGATAGACAATAATATAATAGCACTAATATAGTTAAGGTTGTTATAGATAATACTACAATGATACAGATATATGTTTTCTGAAATAATGCTATATTCAAGACCATAAAATAGTTCTTAACGTATATATGAACCTAGTGTATTGTTATCCTTTTTATTCTTAGAAATGCTCTTAAATTGTACTCTTTGATTACAGTTTGATTATGACAAATGTAGTGGTATTAAGATGTAATGGAACATATAATAAGCAATGTCTAACAGTTAATATTAATAGTAACTAATGGTAATATAGGCTAGGCTTTAATAATAAATGTATACAGTATATAAAAAAATTCCTAATACTATGTATTCTAAATGTCTATATTAAATGCTCTATACATACTCTGATGTTGCTCGTTCTTGTTATGAATAAGTTATAGATTATTGTAATATCTATATCTCCCATTTCCCCATTTTTTCTGTATCCCTGTTTTAATTTAAAATAACAACAATAATAAATAGTTATTAAGATTTGTTTGATTTTCTGACAACACTTCCTCAGATACTTGAATAAGACTTTGTTGGTCTTAAAGGTGCCACTGCACTCTAACTTTGAATAGCCCACAGATCAACTTAATAAGGTGAGGATAATTAGACAAAAGCACACACAAACATGCACAAAACACCAGACAACTGAGGTCTTGAAAATGAATAAAACGTATGTTAAATAGTTGCTAGTGCATTGAAAAATATGTACCAAGCCATTGATGAACTAGCATATAGAAGCAAATTACATTTTGAGTGTTTTACTTGTCCCTATCTTACCTGAGTGTTTCTCTTTTTCTGGAGTTTCAAGAAAAGAGCTATTGATGTCTTTGGCTAGGCAGATGGAAGCTGGAAGTGTGGATGGAAAAAGGCTGAGGAATGTTTGCACCTAACAGATCATGGCTGAAAATATACATGAAAGGAAATAGTGGAAACTAGAAAAATGAGAGGGGGGGATAGAATATTAAAAGAACTGAAGTTTTGTTCTCACTAATAACAGGTAAGAAGGAAGATTTGTTTTGGACTATACCACTTCAAGCTGCAGGTGCAAACTCACATTGTTGGAAATGTTCAATGTGAATGTCTAGCAAGATTGTTCTTCCATACATGCATTCTTGGAACATAGAAAATCAGCATAATGCACAGAAATCTAGACTAGAGGCCTTACTCCTGGCATCCTGTTTTCTTTGTTTAGGGAATTTTATTTTATAATGAATGAACCCCCACCTGCAAATTGAAGCTGTTTATAGCCCAGTTGGGTGAACAGAGGGAGCTTCAGATTGGGAGCCTGAACATTTGAGGAGGGAGCAAGAAGAAAACAAAAACAAAAAAAGATGGGGAACCCCTGTCTTCTAATGGCTGTAATCCAAAGTGGTAGGTAGGACATGGCCTAAAAACTGGGTATATCCAATAAGAATATTCCATTTTAATCACAGACATTCATGCTACGTAAAAAATGGTATATGGGCTTTTCCTAAGTTTCAGAAGCAGGCTATCCTATAATATAGGGATGAAGTTTGAAAAGTGCAGTGCCTGAGCACTGGCATGCACAACTTGTTTCATGATTCTTTGAATCCTGCCCATTATAGTTCTCCATTTTCAAGCCATCACTTTTTGCTTTTGTTGTTTTCTTTTTCAGAACAACACAGATCCCATTTGTTCCATTTAAATCAATATTCATTGTCCTCAGTCATTTAGGTTCCCAGCTGTTGTTTCCAACTGATGTCCTCTTCTAATCAGCATGGAAAGCTGAAACAACATCATGTGCTTTAAAAAGAATTAGCACTGAAGGATTTGCTCTTAAGACAATTTTAAACAAATGCAATATAGCAACCAAGTTGCAGCAAAGTTGCAGTGAGTCACATACAACCATTCATTACAAAATATTGAATTAAATGGGAAATGATTCAATGAAATTATTATTCAGAGTAGGCAATTACTGAGTGAAGATATTATCCACTGCAGACAATTACTCAGTAAAAAATATTACTGAGAGTGGGCAAATATTCAATCAAACATTTGACAAGGACAGCAATTATTCAATAAACATTCATAATTGTACCCAATGGAGTACACTTGTCATAAACAGTGCAAATAATTAGCAGACTCAAAGGATATTGCAATGGCTGTCCAGGTTTCATTCAGACAATTTAAGCAGCAACTAAATGCCATGGGACATTCCAAAGTTATCATGTTAGAGGTGTTTTTAAAAAAAGTTCTATAAAGTAAAAAACAACAACAGCTTTCTGCATCTTTCTTGTGAATAAAAAAGATATCTGGGTAGACAGGATCGGGGTCATTTCCTGCCGGAGCACACAGGAGCGGAGCTCTTGCAGTAAGGAGCCCAGGGGGCGGGCACATGCAACAAGCCCCAACCCCAGCTCCCAGCAGACCTCAGCTGGGCCACAAGGAGCAAGAAGCAGCCAGGTAAGTTGCAGAGCCCCCCCCCCGGTCCGCCTTCAGGTACAAGCTCTCCCTACTCTGTGAGGGCAGATCTGCCCATTCCCCCCCTCAATAGCTAGCAATCCAAAACAGTCCAGTGGAGCCTGAGCGGTGGGTGTTGCCTTCTGACACACTTCCAGTGATGTCAGGGGGTGTGGCACATGCAAATAAATTATGTTAATGAGCACCTGCACCTCTTTTTCTATGGAACGACCCCTGGACAGGATGATGTAACCAAAAACAGGTAGACTGCCTGGAAGCAAAAGTATTGTACTTCCCTCCATGTATGCGCTAGACTTGTACATTTCTTTTTGTTATTAATTGCAATAATTATAAAACTGAGGTCTTTTATAATTATTGTAATTAATATGAAAATGAAACAAATTCCCCATCTAAACAGAATGGAAAAAAATCTTTTGTTTTCTTAAGTAGCTTCTATTATTGTAATTGTAATGTATCTGTGTATGTCTCTCTCTGCTGTTTTTATCAAGCAACTTTGATAACATAGACATAGACACAGAAAGCTTAGTTTCTCAGAGAGAGAGGGGAGAGAGAGCTGCTGGGCTTTTTAGACTGACTGCAAACTGTAGCCACTAGGATTGCATGGGGGAGGAGTTCCAATTCTGAAGGACATGTGTTGGGAATTTTTATTAAATGCAAACTGTTTTATTCCCAAGTGTGGTTAACTTTCTTCCATGAAGCAACATCATTAATCATGCCCTATTCATGGTTCACAAACCAAAGTTTGTGATGGGTCTACCCACATGAATTTCCACAAACTTTTAAAGCAGTTAGTGGAGGTTCATGGATAAAACAGAAAGCAGGAGGTTCTGTTCACCATGAAAGCTGCAAAAACAGCTGCTCCCTGCCATTCAGCTGTTTTAGGCTTCCTGCAACCCCATGTAAAGGCACTGTGGTCTCTTTCAACAGGGTTTGTGGGGCCATGAACCAGTTCAGTTTGCGAACAAACCTCCCAGTTTGGTTCATGGTTCGGTTTGTAGTTTGGCCACAAACCAAATCTTCCAAGTTCATGCCCATCCCTATTCTTGAATGTCGTTTCTGTTCTGTGTTTTGTTCTCTGAATCTTTCTGAAACAATTTACTGTTCTTATTTGGGGCTTGCCCCCCCCCCCCAATTTTTCAGTGCTTTAAATATTTCTTTTATTTGTGGTTTGTTTCTTTCTATTTCTTGCTTCCTGGCTTTTTGGAGCACAAATTTTATTTAAACCATCTTAGTCTTAGGTGCTTTATGGGTTAGTCCTCTTCTTTCATTGTGTGAACTGCCGTGCACTGTGTGTTTCTTCAGTATGCCCTTGTCCTCTATTTACACAAAACCCTTTTGCTTTTTAATTGCCCCCCATTGGTGTTGTTGTTCTTTGGAAATTACAATTAATTTGGGATGTATTGAAATTCTTGATAAAATGTTATTGTTGTCTGCCTTATGTAATCAGTGTTCTATGAACATTCCGAGCATAGCCCAAGTGCAGCACTTAAAATAAACTTTAAAAAATAAAGCAGACAACATTTAGTAATAAAAATATATACATTTCTCCTCCTCCTCCTGCTACCTGCTTGCCCAGATGCCTTCCTTTTCTTGTGCTAGCAAATGCTCTTACCTTGAACATCTACCTGTCCTTATGCTACTATTCCTCAAGCTCAGTGGCAATACAGCTGTCTGAGTTACTGTTCCAAATCTTTACTACCATTTCTCCCATAGATTTTAATGTTAAACATGGGCGCCTTTCATTACCCTTTTATTCTATCTGTCTGAAATTTGGCAATGTGAGTGTCCTAATGGAGTATCGCAGTAGCCTTAAGTGTTGTCCAATTTGGATGGGAAACCGTGAAGGTACAGACATGATGTGAGGGAGGTCTTCCATTGAAACCAATGGGAAATAATAACAAAACAGAATTACGAAAATGAAACAAGAACCAAACCAAACCATATGAATCAACCCAATAATGAAACAGTCCCTTCTGGAATTAATAAAGAAAATGGGACAACCAAATGAACAAAAATTTCCCATGCAATAGTCTAGTATGTGTTTGTGCTAGTCTGTAGGTGAGAACATAGTAGAGAAAGGGGAAGGAGTAATAAACTGGTCTCTTGGTGAGTCCTGCTCAGTCATGCTACTTTGCCAGTCAGGACAACCTTTACCTCAGTCTTTTGGAATTCTGTTAAAGAAATGCAGACAATTGCTGTCCAGGGAAGAAGGTGGCCAATAGGATGATTCTGATCACAACATATTACAAGGGATACATGGGGCTCCCATAATACTAATGAAAGGTTGAAGGGCGGCATTTACAGGGAAGATAGTGTATTGGGGTGTTCTGAACATTTCCCTTATGTATCAATTCTCCCCTGAAAATACACTCCGTTCCCTGCCCCCCAAAGTGGAAGAAGTCTAGCTGGAAGAACCAAACCCTGGAAGCCATTTTCAATTAACTCAGCAGACATGAAAAGACTAATAATTCCCTCCAACCTGCTGATTCTCCATAATAACTGCCCACCCACTGCACCCTTGGCTTGCAAACTGCCTGAAGAAGAAGAAAGGTAGCTTTTAATAGCAGTGATGTTATTTACCTCTATGCCATGAAAAATTCAGTTGCCCATTTCCACATATTAAGCACCTGTTAAAGGAAAAAGACATTTTTCTCCAGGCATGTTGGCATATCCCTGCTTTCACACTGACAAGTTAAGGAAGACCTGCTCACTTTTGTAATATCTGAATCCACCATGTGTGAGGTAATCACTCTAAGACCATCTGACTAAAGAGAAAGGCTGAGGTTTCTATGCTAATATCAGCTCAATCCTATTTGCTTGGCTGCCTCATTTTATTTTATTTTAATATTTCCCCCATTCTTCTATTTGCTACCTGCACTATTTTGCAGAAAAAGTATTAAAGATTAAAAATTCTATTTTTGGTGTAGTGGTTAAGTGAGCAGACTCTAATCTGGGAGAAATGGTTTTGATTCCCCACTCATCCACTTGCAGTTGCTGGATAATGTTGGGCAAATCATAGTTCTGTCAGAAATGGCCATGAAAGAGCTCTCTGAGCCCCACCTACCTCACAGGGTGTCTGTTGTGTGGAGGGGAAGGGAAATGAGTTTGTAAGCTGCTCTGAGATTCTGAGTGAAGAACAGGATATAAATCCAATCTCCCCTTTCCCCTCCTCCTCCTCCTATTACTATTCTTGAAAAGATACTGATGGTGACTTTGTCAGTTATTTGGCTTTTCCATTTTGTAACCATTTCTAAACCTACTTTTTTGTTCTGCGTTTTCTTGTGATGTATTTGTTGCTCCGGTCAACTATGGGGGTAGACCTGGCCTCTAGAGATCAGGTATACCCACCCTTGTTTTCTATGGGGTAGGCCTGGTCACTGGAGAACAGGTCTACCTGCCCTGATCCACTATATTGGTAGACCTGATCCCTAGAGAACAGGTCTACCCGTCCCTTTCCACTATCTTGGTAGACCTGTCCTCCAGAGAACGCATCCCTGCATTCCACAATTAAGGATACATCAATCTTCAATTCTGACATATTTATTTCCTTTGCTATATTCCCCCCCACCAGTTAAATCCAAACACAGCCATATGAACTAAGCTTCTTATTCTTTTAATCTGTTGAAAACATCATCACTATTCTGTATGCTAATTTACTGCCCACCCTCTATCTATATGTATGGACTGTTATTTCTATTTTCATTTCATTGTATCTGAAGAAGTTTGCATGCACACAAAAGCTCATACCTTGGATAAAACTTTGTTGGTCTTAAAGGTACCACTGATTTCAATCTTTGTTTTTATGAAGGCAAAAGCAGCCTTGCCGGACCAGATGAAGAATCCGCTTAGCTTTGAATTCTGTCCCCACTAATAGGCAGGAAGATGCCATAGGAAGGTCTCACAACCACAACTGTATCTTTCATTCCCCACCCCCATGTCCAACAATCAGCGGTGCACTGCCTCAGATCATGGAGGTTCTCTTCTCCTCAACAATACCTTAATAGGTAAAATTACCTTTTTGCATGGTTTTATATACACACACACATTGCAGGCAACAGCTCATACAAAACCAATAAAATAACATTGATAGAGTTAAAAAGGCTTAAAAGGGGAGTGGGAACAGAAAGAGGTTAGAGAGAGTTGTTTTTTTCAAACCTCCATTTGGAATCAGAAAAAAATCCAAAGCCACAAGCCCTCCTGAGGCTGAACTTTCTGTCTACCTGAGAGTTAACTTCCACAGTGCCCCTTTCATGGGCAGGGTGTACAGAGAGAGAAACACAAGCAGCTTTCTATCACCTCTGAGCCATCTACCACTAAAGCAAAATGTAGCTCACAGGAGGACAGCTGCAATAACAACATGGGCAGGGGTGACAAACACAGAGACGATATCTTTAAGCAGCTCTACCTGTGTGCTCAATGTTCCCTTCGCCAGCAGGAAAGGGAGGGAGCATCTAAGCTCAGTTTCAAGGGTAAGAAAAGGTGCTGGATGAGAGGCTTTTTGAGTTCCTGAGGCAGAGCAGTCTCAGGAGGACGACTGGTGCCCTGCAGACAGTCAGGATTTCATTGCAACAAATGAATCCCAAACCAGCCTTGCTGCACCTCTTCCTGAGGGTGACTTAGTTTCCATAATTACTTCAGATTTGCATCACAACCACAGGCATGCTTCCCATTATCCAATGTATAAAAATTGGTCAGGGTTTTTATTTTTTACTAGCCTGATACCCATGTTTTGCTACGGTATTTAAGTTTCATAAATCCAGTTATAGTACTGATGATGTGAAGTTTGAAATGTAACATTTGTTGTAGGAATTCTAATGGAGAAAATTGTAGTGTAAAGGATGAAGTGAGACATATGTACTGTTTTCCCCACACCCACCCACCGAAGGACTTCTCTGTAGACCACAGTGGTAGTTTCGCCCTTAGAGGCTAGGATCACCAGGCTGCTTGGTGAGCTCACTCTGGAGCAGGTTCCTAGAAAGGTCCTTTACTATCTCCCCATGAACATTCATAAACTCAATTGCCATGATGGCTGTTATGAGAAATGTCTATTCAGGAGTCTTGAACTGCTGATTTCTGTAACTGTCCTCAACTGTCTGCAGTCTCTTTAACTGTGTTTTTACCTCAGAACATTGAGATCCACAGCTGAGCAATCAGAGGGAGGTGGGTGCAAGCAGGCAGGTTTTACCTCAGAACTCTGAGCTGCACAGTTGACCACTGAAGGGGAGGCAAGGAGCCAGCAGCCTGCCAGGCACATGAAAAACAATTGGGGGAACATGTTTGCTAAGGAGATGCTGCTTGGGCAGCCTCCCTGATGGCTTTCAGTGCTCTGCCCCTGCTCCTGCACCTGACAGACAACCACCTGTCAGGTGGAGTTGGGGTGGGTGGGAGTGTGCCTAAAGCCACTGGGGAAGCTGGCCCAGCAGCATTCCTAAGGTGTTTCTGCTCAGGCAGCCTCCCTGATGGATTAAAGTACCCTGGCCCTGCTCCTACACCTGACAGACACTTGCCTGTCTGGTGTTGGGGGGAGTGTGTTTAAAGGCATAAGTGAGGTTGGGCCAGCAGCAGGGCTCCCTGATGGCTTTAAGCACCCTGCACCCACTGCTGCACCTGATAGACAACCACCTGTCAGGTGTAGGAGGTGGGGGGAGCATGTTTGAAGCCATGGGGAGGCTGGGCCAGCAGCATTGCTGCACCTCACAGGTGGTTGTTGGCCATTCCTGATTTCCTCAACTGTCCATAGCTCTCTGCAGTCTCCTGTAACTGTTTTTTTTTACTTCAGACCACTGAGCTCTGCAGCTGACCAATCAGAGGGTGGGGGGGTGCAAGGAGGCAGCAGCCTGGCAGCCACATAGGAAGCAATGGGGGAGCACATTTTACCCCTTTTTACCCCCTTAGGGGTCAAATTTCTAAAAATCCCTTCTTAGTGAGCATCTACGTCATGGTAGGAGTGCTCTCCCCAAATTTCGTGACATTCTTTCTAGATTCTGCTTCAGGGACCCCAGTCTGTCTTGCACAGCATCTGGTTTCCCTATCAGCAGCCG
The DNA here is from genome assembly GCF_001447785.1 of Gekko japonicus. Classification (NCBI taxonomy): domain Eukaryota; kingdom Metazoa; phylum Chordata; class Lepidosauria; order Squamata; family Gekkonidae; genus Gekko; species Gekko japonicus. The sequence goes on from NW_015175366.1 coordinate 98,283, forward strand.
AGGCCAGCCAGCAGGATGGCGGGGGTAACTTATCCTTGCTGAGTGACCCCATGCCAGGGGTTTGGCCTGGGCGTTGATTTTATGGTGAGGGGACTTTCTTCTATGGCGTAGTTATGGAGATTACTTTCGTTTTAATTTTTTTGTCTGAGGGCACTTTTTCCTTTTTTTAAAAAAAAACACACCATCAATTTAACTGTTGTGTGCTGGGCCCAGACATGTACCTTCCTCCTCTCAAAGGAAAGGGAATATTAGATCCAGATTTCTTGTGGGGAAAAAACAGCTGTGCAGTAGACATTTTCTTGGTAATACAATATCCCTTCGTCCTGTCCTATACCATAATCCATCACCCCTCCAGTTGTTACACAGACACACACCAGCCATCACAGCAATCATATGAAAACTGCAGGAGGAAGATTTTCTTTTGTATTGAAAAGGACGGCAGACATTTTCTTTTCAGTTTCTTTTTCAGAATATTTTTTTCAGCATATGATAAAATAAATGCCACCTAGTGACCATCAGTGGGTACAACAGAAATATACAGAGCGTGATCCAAGCAGCAGGGAATCATGGGAAGGCATGGAGAATGTATTTTAAAAGAGATTGATTAAGTGCAGATTCGTGGGCATTCCACATGGGACTAGTGAATATAGGATTATAACAGCATGTACCTGGTTTTTCCCAAGGGTGTTCACGTGAAGGTAGGTACAACCTAGGGAGACTGTAACATCTAGTTCAGACATCATTCTATATCATCATGGTGCCTGTTCTCCTCTTCCCCACAGTGTTTGTCTCTGGTGCAGGCATTCTCAGTCTCCATCCTTGTGCCCTTCTGATGCGGTCTGAATCCTCATTTTCATCTTTATCAGTAAGTGGGTTGGCATGAAATGAGAAAGAGGTTTCCAGTATCATTATTCAAGCTTTGGTGTTGTGTGTTAGCAATTTGACATCAGTGAATGGTCCAATCACCCACAGATTGGCAAATCATACTTGCGCATAAAGCCAGCTGAGTCATTGTTCATCCTTTTCAACAACCTGGTTGGGCAAAAAAGATGGGAGAGTTGTGTTCCTCCCAGCATTTTTTAAAAATGCCACTGGAAGCTGTGCAGGGGCCTGAATTAGACAAGGGTTGGGCAGGGACAGAGAAGGGGTTTAACTCCCCTTCCCCAATGCAGTCGCACCAATCAGAACTAATACTTCACTCCCACTCCATCCCCAGTTCTCTTATTAGCCCTCAAGAAGAAAAAGGGCACCGCATATTTTGCCCATCTTCTTTATTGTATCTGGTTTTGCTTTGAGGGTGGACAGCAGCATGGGAGAGTCTGTTTCATTTGGCACAGGGTCACTGGGAAGAATCTAACTCCTCCTTTCTACCCTTTGCCCTGCATGGCTGCAGTCTTAATAGCCCCCATTTGGCTTCTGTTTTTAAAATGATTATGAATCTCTCAGGGTCTCTTCTAGAAACCTTTGACTTGACATACATAAGCTGGTGTTTCACCTGCTGTGAGTTTGTCATATGAAGGGAGCATTCCAAAAAGTGATCCTCTGCCACGCTCTGAAGAAGCACTTTCATGGGAATGTGCTGGTTAAGCCCATCCTATGCATGTTTCCTTGAAAATAAGGGCATAATGACAAGATACACCCAACATGTGCCAGGTTGTGGGTCTGTGACTGAATTCACAGTCAGATGTACATTGGGGGAACTCACCTTTATAAGTGCTCATTTGCTCCATGCTGCAAGGGAGCCGGGGGGGGAGGACCTTCCATTTTCCCTCCCACTCTGCTTTCACCAGCAGAAAAGATGGGGGGGGGGTTCACCCCTTTTCCTTGGCTTCACCTGTCCTTCCTAGAGCACATGGAGCCAGAGAAAAAGGCTAAAAAGCCCCCCCTTTTCTACTGGTAAAAGCAAAGTGGGAGGGAAACTGGGAATCTCTTCTTCCCCCCTCGCAGGTCTCTCTTGAAGGGCTCAGCAAACAAGTGCTTTTTACAGTGAGTTCCCCTGATGTATGCCTGACTGTGAGTTTGGTCAGGCACCCATGACCCAGCGCATGTCTGGCATATTGTGTAGCTTGGCCCGAACTCTCACTGTATTCACTGGGGTTTACTTCCAGTATATAGGAATAGGAGTGTAGATTGTGCTTCCATTTGTTTACAGATAGGTTTATGAAGCCAGAAAATCTGATCACCATCGGTAATATATCAGGGAGATTCTTTTACATTGACATTTAAAATCTTCCTTTTCTGCTTCTTACGGAGTTCACTGGGGATATGGCAATTGTACATCAGTCTGTACCTGTGGAAGTAGTCCAAAGATACAATGTCTCTTTTTCAATGCAGTTTTTCCTTCACTGGTAACTTTGCTGGCATCACTAGAGTTATGACAACTGGTGGAAATGAAAAAGAGGCCCAGTTTGCTGCATTAGATCAATGTTATATAAATGCTAATTACTCTCCCAACATTCATTTTTTAGAAAGAGACAGGGCAGAAAGCAAAATGACAGGGGTATGCTCAACACTGGTACTTTAAGAATATATGCAGAAGGGATAGGAAGATGGAGATTAGAATCTGATGTGCTTCATTTCTAAGTTTAGCAGCGAGTGAGTCACAAAAGAATATTTGCTGCAAAGGCAGCATGTGCGTTTGTGACTTTACAGCCAGAAGACAGATGCGCACACAAAGAATGCTTGGTGTATAAAAATGAGAGACATTATTTTTTGCCACTGACTTTTTTTAAAAACTCCCAATTTTCTCAGGATTTCAGCATATTTGAATGTTTAATAAGGTAAGGAATCTTAATAAGTGAAAGGGTGGCAACAAGGGAATATTTCCATTGTTTATCAAAACTGTTCTGTTGTAGAGCAATGCTGGGAGCAGAGTAATGTTTTCACACTTGACTCTACTTAATTCTGAGGTAAATCAGAAAGAAACTCATTGAAGTGTTTGAATTACAATAATAAAAATCAATGAACACAAAGGCATATTTATAGTACACATTTTGAAACAGGAACATATAATAGGAAGGTATAAATCACAGGCTGATGAATTTTAGTGTATTCCCCATAAATGGATGCTGCACACATATGAACTGGGTGTTTCCTTGCTCAATGGGATCTCTTTGTTGTATGAGATCATCACAGGGCAAACTATGCCTATGAATTGTGCTGTTTCGCCATTCAATCCTGTATGAGGTAGGGAATGCGTGGAGAGAATAGTTATGTAATACAGACATGCCTTTGGAATGCAAATCCTCAGCACACAGCCTGCTCGGTTCATTAATCTAGAAAAGGTAACCAAGTCAAATAAAATTTCCTCCATCTTTTGGTTAAAAAAAAAAAGACCAACAGCATTCTGTTGACAGTTTCCATGTCACCACCCCAACTTTAACATTCTCTTTCTCCTGGATGATGGGAAGACAGGGAGGGGCAATGAGAGAGGAAAGTGATTTAGCACATACTTGCCTGAAAAAACACAGACATTTAGTCCATGCTTGCATGAAATTGGATTATCCCAACTGATGCACCTGAAATTCAACTCATGATGCTGATTTATACTGAATCAGACCTTTGGTCCATCAAGGTCAGTATTGTCCACTCATGCAGGATCTCATGGAGAGTTCTTTCACACGACCTGTTACTTAACCCCTTAGCCTGAAGATGCGGGGGACTGAACCTTCTGTATGCCAAGCCGGTGCTCTGTCCCTGAGCCACAGCTCAGTGGCTCACCTGTCCCCAGTCATTTGCTGAGGGCTTAGGACAGCTTTCTTGATGAGGTGTATTTTCCTTGGGTCAGTGGTGCAATCCCTGAGGATTTCATGCCAATTGACCGAGAAGCAAAAAAGTACAAGGCAAAAATTTGTTTCTTGTTGGAACCAATGGAAATATCATGTGAAGACAGTCATGATTCTGAATGCATCATAATGAGAAGAACCTAAGCCAATAATGAACAAGTGTACTGAATCCAAACTAAAAAAATAAATCTGTATAATCCCTAGCAGCTGGGATATTAACAGCCACTTGTATTACTTTAATACATGAATTATTTTGTAGCTATAACGTAGCTACAAATCTTTTTTCTGTAGCATGAATCTTGAAATCAGTTGGATGAATCTTGAAATCAGTGGGATTTAAGTGCTCTCGCTGGATCATGCCACCAGTTTGTAATTAATCTGGGAAAGAAGAAATGCACATTTAGTGCTCATTTCAATAGTCTTCTTTCTCTTTGTCTAACAAACAATAACATAAAGTATATTCCATGCCAGTAATCAAGAATGTTCCTTAACAAATGTAGCCTCTAAGGACAAATGCCCATCTGCTTCTACAAATTAGTGATGGATTAAAGAAAAACCATAATGAAGTTGACGACCTGCAAAAAACCCAACGATTTCCAGCAAAAAAATTGTATGAGAAAAATACTTTTCAGACTTATTCATGGGGAGGGCCCCTTAGCCCACTTTTCTCCACTCAAAGTGGATTGAAAGGGGCTTACCATATTTAAAAAAAGAGCAACAACAAAAATCAGCTTTACAAAACACAGGCCTGCCATGGGAGTTTGCTGCTACTACAGGCATGACCCTGGTATAGTTAGTTATTATCCTATGATCCCCAGCAGAAGAAACCACAGGAATAGAAAGAAATAGGCCCAAGGCAATGAGAGCACTGCAACAGCACTGGAGTCCATAGCAACACTGCCAAGAGCTACCAGTCATGCAACAGCATTCTGACAATATCCATACATCATACATGGAAATAACTAATCAGTGCATGACAGTAAGTCACATTTCTATGATCTCGTCATGACCTGCCCCACCTACAAAACAGGAGAAGAGGAGAAACAAAGCCAAGATAGCATAGGGTTGCCAGGTCCCCTTGTCGTTGTGGTGGGAGGTTTTGGGGGGTATTCTGGGGTGGACAGGGATGCTCCAAGCCCTGCACCCAAGCCTCACCCCCAAGAGCAACCACCCAACCAGCCACCCCTCTTCCTCCCCTCCTCCCCAATTTAAAGGGCTTCAGCTGATCAGCTGAGACCACGTGGCCTGTCGACCAGCTGGAGGGCCCTTTAAATCTATCAGGAAAGAGGGAGGGGGTGGTCCTGGGCCACATGCTCAGCTCGGTCTTTTTGCGAGCTGAGTGGGTGGCCCACAACTGCCCCTCTCCTTCCCTCCTGCTAGATTTAAAGGGCCCTCCAGCTGGTCGGCAGGCCATGTGGTCCCCGCTGATCAGCTGAAGTCCTTTAAATCAGGCAGGAGAGGAGGGAGAGGGGTGGCTGGTCAAATCGTTGCTCTTGGGAGTGGGTCTTGGGGCAGGGCTTCCCCCATCAGCCAGCTGGCCAGGGGTGGATTGAAGTCCCCAGAAGTGGGGAAACCTCCACTCAGACCTGGGGGCTGGCAACCCTAAGATAGTAGCCTTGTTCAACTGGATGACTGTGCCATGCTCAGTAGGAGTCCCATGACTAATTGACTCCTGAAATTTCTGTAAATGGAGGGGGGGGATTGAATCCCCTTCTGAAAATAACCAAACTATTCTCAGCAGACACATATGAAAATCAGTGTGGGCAACCCACCCCCACAGCTCCCTTGGAACAGGAAACAGCTGACCACAGAACGAATGCTCATCCAGAAGGAGATGAAGTTTTCTGGCAAGGAGAACACTGTCAAGTAATGAAATTAAACAACTGCATATTTGCAGAAGATATCCTTGTCTTCCCACTGAGGAGCAAGGCAATGAAACAGGAGTTAGGGAGCTGATTACCACCAAGTGGAAAGGAGGGAATAAGGCAAAACTCACTTCTGGGGCAGCAGAAACAAAACAAAACAAAACATGTACTGCAGAACAGTTCTCCAATCACACAGCCAGCTGGTACACAGGAGAAGAATTTATCATGGGGCTTTAGAAATCCTACATTGGCTCTGGTGATGAATTTCGCCATATCCACAAGGGTAGAACAGATTGCATATAGCACTGTGGAACAGCAGAGGTTTAACATGCCTTAGTTCCTCTGTAAAAAAGGTATCATGTTATTAATTGTTTGGGCATCCCTGGAACATCTGAGATTCTGCTTAAGAGTCCCACAACACTGATGTGGATTGAACACTCCTGGCTAGTTGGCTGCTCAGATGCTATTAATTTTTCTTATCATGTTCCAATCTAGCCATTACTCCCCTAGATTCATAATTATTTTTTCCTGCTTCTAAACATTTCAGTAAGCATTGCTCTCCAATCACCATCACCCAACTCTGCAATGTAATCTGCAATGCTTGTCACACCAGTAGTGGTAGGAGAATGGTAAACTGTGAGGCACCTGCATCTCAGCATTGCTGGACACAACTTTCCAGACATCCCATGCTGAAAAAAGAAAGCTGTCAAGGATGGGGAAGGGAGAAGGATTCAGAACACTGAACCACATCATGTTATTCCTGGCACCCAGGACACAATCAGCTCTGCATCATGACCTGGAAATTTCATTCCCATGCCTTTGCTAAGGGAAACGTGTGCAGAAATGTGCTCATTTTCCTTTAAAACTAGGTTCCAGGAGAGAGCTTACTCTTGTTCTGACTCTAAAGGAGTGAGGCATGGCAGGATCCCACAAAGGACTGTAATGACAGCACTAATAATTTAGAGAATCCTTTTAAATGGGAGCATTTGTAAATATATTAAACAAGAAGCGGGGACCCGCAATATTCACAGGAGGGAAGTATTCCCTGCGGTTCCTGTGTGCCTGGCCTACTGGAGCAGGAGGAGCCCCACATGGAGGAAGAGGAGGAGGTGGCCACAGGTGAGTCCAGCAGGTGGGGCCGCCCAGCCCACCAAGGCTGCTTTCCCCCCCAACAGCAGCCATAGCAGTGAGCCCTGCGCAGCTCCCAGCTGCCCGGCCCAGCTTCCCCCCACAGTGACAATGGCGGTGAGCCCTGCACAGCTCCCAGCCATCAGGTGCCCAAGGCTGCCCCCCCACAACATCAGCAATGGTGGTGAGTCCAGCCACCATTGCCCAGTGGTAAGTGCATTCTCTGCACATGTGCAGGGAATGCTTTTACTTTTGGGGGGATTTAAGTATCCCCTGTATAGTTTTTTCAACATTTCAGATTTTTCTGCACACTTGGAGAGTGCCCCAAGTGTGCAGGAAAATCTGTTTACCCTCCATGTGCTCCCGATGTGCGGATTGAGATATCTGCACACAGAGGGACCCTTGGCTATTAGATATATAGATAATGTAATAGCCAGCTTGGTGTAGTGGTTAGGAGCACGGACTCTAATCTGGGAGAACCGGGTCTGATTCCCCACTCCTCCACATGCAGCTGCTGGTGTGACCCTGGGTCAGTTAAAAACCCGTTCAGAGCTGTTATCTCATAAACAGTTCTCAAAAGAGCTCTCTCAGCCCCACCTATCTCAGAGGGTGTCTGTTGTGAGGAGGAGAAGGGAAAGGAGATGATAAACTGATCTGAGACTCCGTCAAGTAGTGAAGGGTGGGGTATAAATCCAATCTCCTCCTCCTCCTTCGACTAATAAATATTATTGGAAATTTAAATTCTCAACAGTTGCCCATTGCAGCTATAATCACTGGAATGCATGGAATCACTTAATCAGAATGCTCCCACTGAAAAATCAAAAAGATCTGTGCAGAAGTATATCTTCCTGTCCCCAGCGGCATTGCCTAATAGAGTTTGCCAGTGGGAAATTAATTGTAATGTTGAAGTCTTTCAAAAGAGGGGGAAAAGGAATAGCAACTATTTTACTGCTTTTTTGTACAGTGGGTAGGTTGTTATCCTGTGTGACACAATAAAAATGTGAGGATGGATTGTCATGTTATTATTTGACAAACATCATTAGAAGTAAATTCAGAAGTAGACTGATTGCAATTTGTAGATACCCAAGAGGAATGAAGAATAGCAATTGCTTCATTAGTGGCAAACTGTTGTTGGTAGCGACTTAAAATTGTACACTGATATGAAACCTGGATGACTTGTAAACAACCCCCATAGCAGGATTTTCTACCAGCAAGCAAAGGTAAGTAATGAGCCTGGTGAAGTGAGAAGAATATAGAACATGCAGAATGGCTGTTTTCCAGACAACACTGGGAGCTCCTCTGCATTGTCATCCTTTCCTGTTTGATAATATTCCCCACATTAGTTTTCATAATGATAACTCTAATAAAATATATTACCCAGGATGGGAATTTCAAATTCAGCCAAACTTCGTGAATTGCCATTCCAATCAAAATAGCTTTTTTGGATGTTGATATTGAGAATTGCATGCAGATATTCTGATTGTTACTGTCTCAACATTCCACAAAGGGTATTTGTGGACCTCAGTGGAAGCAATTGTTTTTATTCCTGTCATTTGTACTAATGTCTCCTTTGGCTTCCAAACATAATCTCTGTTGGTATAATGCTCTTGCCTCTTTAGACAAAACAGCAGGCTATTGAGAGAAGATTTATTTTAATTTGTATAGGCAGTTCTTACGAAGAAGAAATCTTTATTTTAGTAAGCTTGATGTAAAACAACTCATTTGTAATCATATCAGGTGCCTACCTAATGAATTCCGTTAGGGAAATTCTTCCTAAACCACCTTCTGATGTACACATAAGAAATTGGAAATGCTTAAAATTAGCTTTCTTGCCAGCTGCTATCCACAGAGGATGTGATTCTTGTTGTGAGTACTAGAATTACAAACAAATTATAACTCTCTAATATATATACCAATTCATGGAGAAATTAATTTTAAGTATTGAAATTGGTCATAGGGCTGTGAATCCTGCTGCCTTATATTACATTGTAAACTGTTGCAAGTGCTAAGAAATGTAATTGCATAGATGTCCAGTCTTTCTTTTTTAAAGAAGATGAAAAACAAAAATCTCTCCAGCACCAATTTATTAAGAGAGTTGCTCAATAATTACTTCCTCGTAGCAGCCTGAAGAGGGAATATGCTCAGTTTCATCCCAATCTATTACTTCTTGTGGCACTGCTGGGAAGTGCCATCAAATCACAGCTGACTTAAGGTGACCCTTGTAGGTTTTTCAAGGCAAGAGACATTCAAAGGTTGTAAGCTGCCTTCATCTTAACATTTTAAAAAATAATAAATAAATGTTTGTCTAGTAGCTGTATAACTTCTTGGAAAAGAAGGTAGATAAAGCGAACATATGATATCATTGTAGAGCATCATGACTGCAAAGAATCGTCAGGTATCTTACAAGGAAATAACGAAGAAAGGAAGCATTCTTAAAAGAAAAAAAGGAAGCTTTATACGGAGTAATGCTGACTTCAAATTCAGAAAGAGTTTTACAAAAAGAATGAAAGTTAATGTTTTTGGGGAAGGGTCTTTGTAAAAGGGTTGACAACTTGTCTGATTCTTCCAGTGATACTGGATAGGTAAGAATAACAGAAAGCATTGCCATCACACTTCACTTCGTGCACACTGACAACTAATTGGCTATGCAGCACTCTGACATCATCGTATCCAGTGTGAGATTCATGACTGGCTCATAGCAGTTCAGGAGAAATGAAAACCATGGGGAAAAGCCTTCAGAGCATCAACCCAAAGTGAAAGGTAAAAGTGGGAAAACTGCAAACAGTTGTAAATGGCTATGAGAAAGGTTGGATTAAGGGCTTGAGGGCATTGCCCCCTCATCACAACGTTGGAAGCAAAAATCTGCAGAATGTTCAGATCAGGAGACCAGAATATGTATAATAAAGAGTAAGGCAGGACAATAACTGATCCATCAATTTACTTTGGAAAACTATATGGAAAATATGAACTAGAAAGAAAAATGAATAACAAGTACAGGTGTAAAAAAGTCCATTGAAAGTGATGCTTTCAAATGGTCTTAAGCTACAGGTGGGCTAACTCTTCATGTTGGCACAGCCATTATATTTTTATACTATACAAGCTGGTTGAGGAGGTGTCATGGTTCAGTGGCAGAACATCTGTTGGGCATGCAGAAGGTCTGAGTTTCAATCCCTGGCATCTCCAGTTTAAAAGATCAAGTTGTAGGTGATATGAAAGATCCTGGACAGCTAGACAGTTCTGACCTTGATGGGCCAATGGCCTGTGCAGAGGGATAAAGGCTAAAGTGTGCTGAGCGGACTTGTCATCTTGAGGGACTTGTTGTCTACCAGGTGAGTGCATCAAGGATGTGACAGAAAATCTAGAAAGACTCATCGGACCCACAGATTATTATCCTTTCTTTCTCATTCATGTGAGAACAAATGATCCTGCCCAGCAGAGTCCAGAATGTAATAAATGAGACTATGATGCTCTGGATAAAAAAGTGAAGGACCTGAGGGCACAGGTTGTGATTTCATCAGTTCTTTCTCCTGAAGGCTGTGACTTAAGAAGAGAGAGAAGTATACTGGAAATAAACAACTGGCTATGTAGATGGTGTCATCAGGAAAGGTTTGGTTTCTTTCATCATGGCTTATACTTTCAAGATGAAGCACTTCTGTTAGGAGAGGGTTTGCACCTCATGAGAGAAGGAAAAATGTGTTTTGCAAGAGCCTTGCAAACCTAATAAGGAGGGCTTTAAACTAAATCCTATGGGTGAGGGAGACAAAAAGTCAAAGCCTAGTATGATACCAATAACTGAAAATAAGAATACTACAGATGTGTGGGAAGGGGCACATATTCAGGGACCCATTAATTTGCAGGTAAGAACAGAAATGAAACATTCAGGGCCCATAAACCATGTATTCCAATGTCTCTACAGTACTGCAGAGAGAATGGGAAACAAGCAGGAGGGACTTAAAGTCCTAATACAGGAAGGGGACTATGACCTAATAGACATTATTGAACTTGGTGGGATTACTCACAACCAGTGTTCCCTCTAAACTGAGTTTGTGTGAACTAGCTCACAGTTTTTTAGCCTCCAGCTCACACATTTTTGTCTTAGCTCAGGAAGGATGACTCCAGAGCAAACTAATTTATGCAGCAGCCAAGTCGCTCATTCACAACTTTAATGCCAGTAGCTCACGAAGTAGAATTTTTGCTCTCAAGACTCCACAGCTTTGAGGGAACATTGCTCACAACTGAAATATTAGGACTGAGAGATACATCTTGTTTTAAAAGAATAGACAAATAAGAAAGGGGGGAGGAGTAGCATTATATGTCAAGGATTAGGATTGCCAGCCCCGAGATGGGAGCAGGGGATCCCCGATTTGAGCTGGCTGGCAGGGGGAAGCCCTACCCCCAATACCTACAGCCAAGCTTGACATCACCAGTGTGAAGATGTCATGTGGAAGTGATGTCATCATGCTGGGGACATCGCATGGCAATGCTCTGGTATTTTGGGCAAAACTATGGTAACCACTTCCATGTGATGTCATCATGCCGGGGATGTCATGTGTGGTGACGTCGCCCTTTCCCCCTCCTGGGAAGCTCCCTCCCATCCCCCACCAGCAGATGAAAATGATCTGGCAACCCTATCGAGGATGTATATTCTTTTTGAGGAAATACATGAATCTGAGCATGGAAGGTCAATTGAGAGTTTCTGGGTAAGAATAAAGGAGTAAGAAATAATTTTATTTATTTATTTATTCAAATTTATAGCCAGCCCTCCCCGCAAGCGGGCTAATAGTGATATTATGGCATGGGTCTGCTATAGACCAACAGGTCAGGCAGAGGACTTGCATGACACACTCCTACACCAGACTGCAAAATTTTCAAATAAATGGGTCATGGGAAATTTCAATTATCAGATATCTGTTGGAAGTCAAACTCCGATAAAAATGAAAGGTCTAATAAATTCCTGACAATTTTATTTTCTAGAAGGTGTAGAAAGAAACAAGGGGTGTTGCTATCTTGGACCTGATTCTCATCAAAGTGACAAGCTGGTTGATGAGGTGAAAGTATGGGCACCCTGGGTAATAGTGACCATGAAATTTTGTAATTTAAGATCTTGGGGAAGGGGAAAGCTGTACATAGTTAGACATATAAGTTGGACTTTAGAAAAGCTAATTGTAACTAACTTAAAATTATGGTGGATAGAAGAAGAAGAAGAAGAAGAAGAAGAAGAAGAAGAAGAAGAAGAAGAAGAAGAGATTGAATTTATACCCTGCCCTTCACTCAGAGGAAGGGAGTGGGGCTTGGCTGGCAGCTGCAGCAGCACTAGAAGGGCTCTCCGGTCACTGCACCCACCAGAGAGAGGCACCTGAGCTCAGAGGAAGCCACAACTTCCATCCCCCCGCCAACAAAACTTCTTTGCCTGCCGCCCCGGGTGAGGCGGGAGCCAGGCTTCCTGGGCTTGGGTGATGCAGGGGGATGAGCCCTACAGTCAGCTTGCAGGCCGGCTAATATTCCCCGAGAAACCACCACCCAAAACACCCCCCCACTTCCCAATAGGTTATTTACAGTGGCCGAGAGTCCCATAGGCTCTCGGCTAGGAACCTAGCCCCCTGATGGGATCGGGCTAGGATCCGCATAGTCCATTGTCTCTAGGAGCGAAGCTCAACGTTTGTGCCTGACCGTGTGGAGCCCAAGTCGGCCACGCGGTCTGGACTGGATACATTACAGTAGCTATGGGGAGAGAAGATGCAAATGAACTGATGGAACTGAGTGGTATAATAAACTGTACATACAGAAGGTTCTTTGCAAAAATTGAAAATGAAAGAAAGGAATAATAGAAAATTTCTAATGCATGAGATCTGAACAAACAAATCAAGGAACTTCAGAACTGTGATCCCACCCCCCAGCTAGCCCTGAACCCTGTCCTTCTACTGTTGGGTGAGTGTTGGCTCCTGAGCTTCCCCAGGCCTCACAATGGGGAGAGAATAGAGTTGCGTCACCTGGTTCCTTCCTCTCCCTTGGATAATTGCTCTCAAAGACCTGTAACAGGATCCATTGCTTTGTTCCTGGCTTGTTGTAGGAACTACCTTTTATGAGTTGGGTTTGACCCCACCCATTCCCCAGGTTCATTCAATTTCCAGCTGACCCTCTAGATCAGAGGCACATTTGGTGAGCTGGCCAGCGGCTTTCCACAGGTGCCTGTGCCTGCAGGTGCCTTCCCCGGGCTGCCTGCAAGTGGGAGGCTGCTCGGCTGGGCTCTCGGAGGTAGGGCCAAAGACATTCTGCCTGTGCCACAGCCATCTTTCCAGCAGCTTAGGTTGGAGGAGAAGGAAGCAGTGATGGCAAGCACCGTGTCTCAACCTGGATCAACCTTTATTACTAGGGCTGGATCTGCCATAAATGTCACTGTCAGGCTGGGTCACATTCCTCCTCAGCACTGAACTAACCACTCTTTGCTTGATATGCATAAGAAGTTTTGCACAGGACAGAGAGCTATTGCCTGACAATTAAGGTGCAACAACCAGAGGCTCTCATGGCTCTTTAAAGACTAAGACATTTTGATGAGCTGGAGCATGATTTACTGCATTCTGTTGCCACAGGTGCAGCAGCCAAAGACAAGTGTCTAAGTGGCATCAACCGGGGAACCCAACAAGCCCTGCCTTAAAGAAACTGCTATGGTCAACAGGCTTTGGGGAGGGGAGGGGGTGAGGCAGCTGCACAATCCCACACCTCCCTCTGTCAAAGTCCCAAATTCAGCAACAAGCATGAACAAGAAGGGGAACGGTGATACTCCCCAGCACCACAAACAGTCTTCAAGCTTTGCCACTGTCCAAAGACGCCAGCTCCACTTTAATTACCTTCAGCAGTCTTTTATTTCCTGCCAGCTCCATGGCATTATTCAGCCACCCAAAATATTACTCCCCATGTGCAAGTGCACAGTCACACATCCAGCACCTGCCTCTGCTATGTGCAAACCCAGTGCACTCTACTGAATGCCTGCTCCTGTCCCTGACCTTTGGCTCACCCACTGCCCCCCTGCTTCCATTAAGACTGTTACATAAAACAGCACTTGCACGCAGGGAGCCCAGGGAGTGTGCATTTCAGCTTCGCCTCTTATTTAATCCTCCCTGTGCTGCTGAGAGAGGGAGGCAGGAGAGATGCTGCACACATTTGGTTCAGCGGGTTAGAATGCCTCTTACCCTTGGTATTCTGCACATGCTACACCCTTTACATAAGCACTGGGCTTTTCTCTCTCACCCGAGCTGCTGCTCACAGTAGACCCAGCCCAGCCAGTCACTCCATTTACACACATCCATAAGTGGGCACATTTGGTGAGCTGGCCAGCGGCTTTCCACAGGTGCCTGTGCCTGCAGGTGCCTTCCCCGGGCTGCCTGCAAGTGGGAGGCTGCTCGGCTGGGCTCGCTGACGTAGGGCCAAAGAGATTCTGCCTGCGCCACATAAATAGCCAGCCATCTTTCCAGCAGCTCAGGTTGGAGGAGAAGGAAGCACTGATGGCAAGCACCGTGTCTCAACCTGGTGCCTTGGCCAAGGGCAGCAGGCAGGCCCCAAGGGGACTGGCTGCACAGAGCTCAGGGCCAAACCAGCCCTCCTCACCCCTTCTGGTTGCCAACTCTGGGTTGGGCAATCCCTGTAGATCTGGGGGAAGACCCTGGGGAGAGCTCAAGTTTGGGGAAGGGAGGGACCTCAGCAGGAGGTATAATATCCTAATATAGGCCCTTCCAGTCCACAGTCAGATTGGTTCCCCCCCGTTTGCTCACAGGCCAGATAAGAGCCCTGGATGGGCCAGTTCCGGCCCACAGGCTGTAAGTTTGACCATGACATTCTATAGATGGCTTAGCCTGTCAAAATAGAGTTGATCTTGTTCCTCCCCCCCCCACTATTTCCATGATAGGTCCCTCCTGTGGCTGCCCATCAGCCCCTTATTGGCTGACCCAGGAGGTCTTCCAGAGAGGAAATTCCTGCAAGCTGGTCTGTGGGGGCTCTTCATGGGCTCGCCTGGCCCCAGTGACTTCCTGTGCTGTTTGTTCTCCCTCCTTCCCAATGGTCATTTGCTTCTTTTGGTGATATAATGCTGCCATGCCCACTGCTGTCTCCTTTACTGCCATTCTGGTCCTTTGAGGTCCCTGCTGAGCCCCTGTCAGGTGAGATGAGTCATTCATGCAACTGCTGTTGGTTGCTTCCCCCTCTCCTCAGGCTCAGGGAGGGGTGGCAGTGAGTCTGGGGATGGGCCCATCCCTGGACAAGAATTCTAGTCTTGAAATAGATGAGGAGAATTGTGGCAGCATTCACAGAACACGGGACATTACAATCAGTTTGCACTGCCAAGTTAGTTTCTTCACAAGTTTAGAAAATACTTTATGACAAAAGGACTATTTTAGTTTTTGTGAAAATATTAAGAAATTGATGCTCATATTTCAACTAAAAGACCACCAAACCTAAATATACCATAACAGCTAACACATGACATCTGCTTAGTGTTGAAATGAATTAACAAACTACAGCAGAACATAGTAAAATTATATCATAAAAATAAATGATATACAAAGACTCATTAAAATGTCAATAAAAACAAGCTCCAAGGCTCCTAGGACTGTTACACTGTGTACCACCAAATGGTTCAGAATCACTATGTTGCTTCTGTTGAGGAACTGTTTTGTCAGATAAGGTCTACTGGAAGAAGGAATTTGTTTGAAGTTCCATCTATTGTCCCATGGGTCCCAAAGCAGCAGCAGGAGGAAATCATACATGGCAATAAACAGGGTCATAACTTTATTAAGGAGATCAGCACAACTGAAACTACCAATTAAATCTGAGTCCAGCAAACACTGAGGCACCCCTTGGAGATCATTCTCGCACTTCCAAGTTGCACTGCCCAGTTTACCAATGCAAGCCCGATGTAAACAGAGAAAAGGAAGTAAAGGGAAATGAAAATGTTCTCTAATTTAGAATACAGCCCAAATGTACACATTTTTCACCATTCCCAGTTGTGGGTGCTTTTGATTTTAGAAGTTTTAGAATAAGCAAAGGGTGAGATCTAGATGTAAAAAATATGCATTGGGGCTTATGCGTATATGAATGTGAATGTTAAAGTGGGTGAGACACATATTAAGCTTGAACATATTTGATATTGCTATAGGAGAAATATTTGCTTTGTATTAAAACACTATTAATAGGCTGACCACTGATCCAGACTTCAGTGTCAAAATATGTTTGGTCTCCTGATCTATGTTTGTGCAATGAAGAGATATTTATTAACTAGTTCTGACACTCTGGGGATATATTTGGTTCATTTTGCATTTACATTAAGGGATATTCCAGCCACTCCTACCACCCCATCCCCCACGGGGGAGAGGAGACTTCAACACTGACTTTATGAAACAGAGATAAAAGGGGGGGAAACAAGCCAGAATAAAACCTCAGTAATGTGGAGCAAAGGTAAGATAGTAGAGCTGAGATAAAAGAAATTAAAATAAATAGATAAAAGCTAAGATAATATGAAATTTAAAAAAATAAAAACCCCAGAGATGGACCACTGCCTCATAATGTCCTGCAACAATGCTCCAGAACCAGACGTCTAGCAGACAATTCTAAAATTCAGACCCTTCCTGATCCCTGTTAAGGGATTTTAATATTGTTTAGAATTTTAATGAAGTATTTGTTATAAACCAGCAGGCTTTCATGCTTCTGCATGGACTTTCTCAGGGTACTCTTTCCGCTTTCCATGTCCTTTATGACTTTCCCTGCTCTTATAAGCAACTTTTGATTAGCACAAGGAGCTGCATTTGGGAGTGGGAATGAGCGCTTGGGTGCTGAAGATCTTTGGATCCTGAACAGTGGATACAACTACTGACCTAAGCACATAACTATCGTCTCCTCCCTTTTTTCCTTTCTCCCTCATTGTCTTAAAACTAATGAAGAACAGGTTTTTTTTTTACAAACTGAACATTAAAACTGCACTTTAATGACCAGAACCTGAACATTTAAAAAGGTTGAATTCAAATTATGAAATGTTGCTGAATTTTGAATAAAAACAACATTTTTCTAGGATCAGATAGACCCACAGCTATGGTTTTACAGGAACAAAAAATTAGAGCGATACCGCCTTCCATACCGAAGCCAATATCACCTTTACAAACTGCATAGATCTGAGATTCACCTGACCAGGATTAGGAATGTGACTGATTTTTAAAAACTTGTCTAGTTAATATATAGAGTTGTCAGCTCTGGCCTGGGAAATTCCTGGAGATCCAGGAGAGGTCCATCAGTGGCTATTAGCTATAAGGTATAGATAGGAAGTCTCAGGCTGGGGCAAGTGATGCTCGGTATTTTTGGTGCTGGGGGGGGCAACAGTGGGAGGGCTTCTAGTGTCCTGGCCCCACTGGTGGACCTCCTGATGGCACCTGGTATTTTTGGCCACTGTGTGGGAGAGTGTTGGACTGGATGGGTCATTGGCCTGATCCAACATTGGCTTCTCTTATGTTCTTATGAGATTTAGGAAGTGGAGCCTGGATAGGGTGGAGTTTGGGGAGGGGAGAGACCTCATCCAGGCATAATGCCATAGAGTCTACCCTCCAAAATAGCCATTTTCTACACAGGAACTGATCGGAAATAAGTTGTAATACCAGAAGATCTCCAGGTCCCACCTGGAGGCTGGCAACCCTAGACAAGCTCTGCTTTCCCTCCTTCTCTTTTCCTGGAGTGATAGTATGCTGTCTTTTGGAACACTTGCACCCATATGGGCATTATAGAATTTGATGCTATTTTACATACTTCACATGCTTTTATATTTATTTGGAAAATTTAGACATTGCCTCTCCAGAGGCCTGTTTGAGGCTGCTTATATACCAAAATACAGTAAAATAATTAACACAACAGTATAAAAATTATTCATATATAAATAGACAGGAAAAACAAGATAATATATAAAAAGTATTATAATAATGTAGCCCAATATAGGCTAGAAGCAAACTATAACACCAGCTAGGAAAGGGTGTGTGGATTATTCCACTCAGTAAAAATGAACCTTTTCCCTTAATAGATCCAGGATTCATTTTCTCATTCAAGCTTGCCTAAGAGCTTCATTACTTAGTCAAAAAGGTCCTCTATTACTTTGTGTGTGTGTGTGTCCTGCCTCATATTCCAGATATAAAACATAGGCTTGCAACTCCTTTCGGAGCAGGAATAAGAGGAGGCAGATAACTGTTTTTCTCACACTTGGCTTCTCTCAGAATAAATATGGACTAAATTGGAAAGTGGCCCTCAATCAATCTCATACACAGTGCCTTACCAGTCATACAGAGTAACAATATATCAGAGCAATCTGACAGAGGAGTATAAAATCAGCGCCCTAAAAAATATCATTGCCATCCCTTTTCTTTTCAGTAGTTTCAACACTTACTCAGGTAGGGATTTGATATTCCAAGCTTCTTTCTGTAGGGAGCATCAATCATTGCTGAAGAATTTCCTAGTAATGTGGCAAGTCAGGAGAATGGCAGCTTTTTGTTTTGTATTGAATAAAAACGATGGCACATACATCTTTCTAAACTTTGCTTCAGGGTATTAAAATGACTCCTGTAGCTGACACTGAAAGGGACCCAAAAGAACTGTCTTGAGTTGAGCTTTCAGATACATTTCATTTCCAAGACTGTTCTGGCATTTATTTTTTTTCTTTTACTTATTTAATTCTCTGAGGTATTCAGTGCTATTTACTGCAATATCTATTATAGTATTTACTATAAGAAAGGGTGGGAATTGCTCAAGTTCTGAATAGTCTATTATAATATATTATCTCCCTTATCAATAAAAGCCGAACGGTGGTGGCACTTCTCTAGAACATTCCACACGCTCCAGAATTGGTTGGCACCCTGGTGTGACACTCGGAATCTGTCCCTATCCACTGGCTGCATTGCTTGAGTCTTGCCTCCAACATTCTAAACAGTTTGCTGTTCCTCCCCCCCCTCCATAGCCAGTCAGAACACAGAGGTTATTTGCATATGCAGCCTCATTGGCCTTTTCCTCGGAACACAGAGGTTGTTTGCATATGCGACTTATTGGCTTTTGCCTCTAACATTCTAAACAGTTTTGCTGTTCTGAGGTAAAATGTGTCCCATCTCCAGGTGAGGGCTGGAGATCACTCAGAATTACAACTGCTTTCCAGATGGCAGAGATCAGTTCCCCTGTAGAAAATGGTGGGCTCCGTATCCTTATATGCTGCTGAGGTGGCCCCCATATGACAGCCAATGTGACGTAGCAGTCAGGGCTTCAAAGCACGGGAGAGGCTGCAGGTGTGTGGGGGCTGGAAAGCATGATGAGTGAGGGGGAAATAAAGGTAGGTTGATGATAGGATTGCCAACTCCAGGATCCAACACATCCTGGAGATGTGAGGGATGGAGCTTGGAGAGAGTGAGGTTTCAGGAGGCATGGGACCTCGGACAGGTACAAAGCCATAGACTCCAACCTCCAAACCAACCATTCCCTTCTGGGGAACCAATGTTGCCAATCTCCAGGTGAGGGCTGGAGATCACTCAAAATTACAACTGTTCTTTAGGTAGCAGAGATCAGGTCCTCTGGAGAAAATGGTGGACTCAGTGTCATTATACCCTGCTGAGGTCACCACAGCAAATTGACACTGAGTGTCCAAGGCCGGGGCACCCGCCCAGAGCCTCTTTCTAAAGGCCATTGTATTTATTTCCACAATGAGCCTTTTTCCTAGTCTCTTATATTATCTAATAAAATATGTAATTATTTTTCTCACAAACTGTCCAGACTGTATTTGTAATAAGGGGTTGGTTCCTCACTGATTAATTGTTATTTCAGATTGTATTGGCATAAATGTCCTGATTGTTTGTTTTAATAATTATTAGTGAAAATTGCAGAGCCTCAAATAGCAGTGATAAAGTTTAAGTTGACCTCACATTCACTGGTTAGCAACATCCATAGTTCTTCTGTTAAGGTGTTCTGAGTCTTTGCCATGTCGTCGTTTGAATTTCCATGTTTCATGAAGTCCTTATTGTGCTGAGTATGATGCTGGTTGGATTGATGAAGTTTAAGAGGATGAAGTTTTATCAACTTTAGTTTTATGATAGACATGGCTTGTGGGCCATAAGAAAGACTGATTGACGATCAGACGCCTAGTCAACTGAAGAATGTATGTTGTCAGGTTAGGTTGTTGAATGGAACTCATCTTGGATTAGAAAACTTTAACATCAAGAGCACCACACTTTATTTAATTATTGTTTTATACTGTTTAATGATTGCTTTTATGTTGTTTTAACTGTTGTTATGGCAATTGCCTCTGTTGTAGCCGCCCTGAGCCCGTTGGGGAGGGCGGGGTACAAATCTAATAAATAAATAATAAATAAATAATAAATACTATCAGCTTTGACTACTGCTTGAAGAACCAAGTCAACAGATTTCCAAAATTAGTTTTATAGTTTTAATTTCTCAGTTTTTTGACACAGGGCATATGTCTACTTCTCCTCTACCTCTTTGAAGTAATCTACCACAGAGACATTTGGGTTCATCTGTAAATCTTATTCAAAATGAGCATCAAATGATTTAAGTGTACCATGGAACAGATCAGAACTGGGACTGCCCTGGTATTTTATTATTTGTTTATTTTATTTAGAGACATCACAGGCAGCCAAAATGCTTAAAAAACAAAATCCCAAATTACAAGTAATTAACATACCATAAAACAACATGATTAAAAACATGATGGGATTACACATGAAACTCAATGGCAGCTGCCCTTCTTGTGCTTATTCAAAGGTCACCTGGAATTAAAAATGTCTTCACCTTGCTCTAGAAGCCTTAAAGGGATTGCATCAGTTTCAAGTTCCTAAGAGAAGATTTTCATAGATAGGAGGTGGCAGTAATTCCCCCATGGGATCCTGATAGCCAATCCCCAGACAAGGCAGGTTTTAGCAAGGCTGCCTTAGATGGGCTACTTCATCTTTTTGGACTGCAAATTTCATTAAAATGTCTATGAACAAGTGTATCATATAAGCATCATGATGATGTTCCATAAGATGATAAGCAAATACTAATACTTTTAATAAGGAACATAATTCTGCTTGGGTTGCAAAAACAATGAAATTTAAACATGATTGAAAAGAAAGTTCAGTGATATTGTCAGCCTATGTTATTATAAATACAGTTTAAGATCTGTCATCCTGGTAGCAATTTAGGACCTGTGATTTATTAGATGGCGCACGCACATGGGACTTTTCCTTTAGAAACAGAGACTTTTTCAATAAACCATCAGATTCTGATAGAAAAAAGAAACTTATAAAATTTCATTATTACCTAATAGAATGATCTCTTCAGCATGACAACGAGAAATCTCCTAGCTTGAAAATATTGATAATATAACAAGACTTGTGTTTCATTTCAAGTTTTTGCAATGATGTGGCACTATTATTTTTAATGACATCTTTACTGTGTCTCTTCCCGTTTTTTCTGTTTCTCAAAGTTTGGTAACAATGTCCTATAAATCAAAGAAGTTAACAGCGAAAAATGTGGACTCACCATGCTGTGAAATTTGTCTATAATACATTGGCAGCTGTTTCCCTCTGACATCCTTTCCCTTTTTAGTTCAATGAGATTGTAATTGCATTCCCAAGGAGCTCCAATATGTAGATAATGGTATGCTGGATTAGATCAGGAGTAAGGCTACCTAAATATGTGGGTAAGATTCAAATCCAACAGAATGGCAGCTTGCTGACACTTGTGGGCCATAAGAAAGACTGATTGACTATCAGACGCCTAGTCAACGGAAGAATGTATGTTGTCAGGTTTGGTTGTTGAATGGAGCTCATCTTGGATTAGAAAACTTTAACATCAGGAGCACCGCACTTTATTTAATGATTGTTTTATACTGTTTAATGATTGCTTTTATGTTGTTTTAACTGTTGTTATGGCAATTGCCTCTGTTGTAGCTGCCCTGAGCCCGTTGGGGAGGGCGGGGTACAAATCTAATAAATAAATAATAAATAAATAATAAATACTATCAGCTTTGACTACTGCTTGAAGAACCAAGTCAACAGATTTCCAAAATTAGTTTTATAGTTTTAATTTCTCAGTTTTTTGACACAGGGCATATGTCTACTTCTCCTCTACCTCCTCGAAATGATCTACCACAGAGACATTTGGGTTCATCTGTAAATCTTTTTCAAAATGAGCATCAAATGATTTAACTGTACCATGGAACAGATCAGAATTGGGACTGCCCTGGTATTTTATTATTTATTTTATTTAGAGTCATCACAGGCAGCCAAAATGCTTAAAAAACAAAATCCCAAATTACAAGTAATTAACATACCATAAAACAACATGATTAAAAACACGATGGGATTACACATGAAAATCAATGGCAGCTGCCCTTCTTGTGTTTATTCAAAGGTCACCTGGAATTAAAAATGTCTTCACCTTGCTCTAGAAGCCTTAAAGGGATTGCATCAGTTTCAAGCTCCTAAGAGAAGATTTTCATAGATAGGAGGTGGCAGTAATTCCCCTATGGGATCCTGATAGCCAATCCCCAGACAAGGCAGGTTTTAGCAAGGCTGCCTTAGATGGCTACTTCATCTTTTTGGACTGCAAATTTCATTAAAATATCTATGAACAAGTGTATCATATAAGCATCATGATGATGTTCCATAAGATGATAAGCAAATACTAATACTTTTAATAAGGAACATAATTCTGCTTGGGTTGCAAAAACAATGAAATTTAAACATGATTGAGAAGAAAGTTCAGTGATATTGTCAGCCTATGTTATTATAAATACAGTTTAAGATCTGTCATCCTGGTAGCAATTTAGGACCTGTGATTTATTAGATGGCGCACGCACATGGGACTTTTCCTTTAGAAACAGAGACTTTTTCAATAAGCCATCAGATTCTGATAGAAAAAACAAACTTCTAAAATTTAATTATTACCTAATAGAATGATCTCTTCACCATGACAACGAGAAATCTTCTAGCTTGAAAATATTGATAATGTAACAAGACTTGTGTTTCATTTCAAGTTCTTGCAATGATGTGGCACTATTATTTTTAATCACATCTTTACTGTGTCTCTTCCCATTTTTTCTGTTTCTCAAAGTTTGGTAACAATGTCCTATAAATCAAAGAAGTTAACAGCGAAAAATGTGGACTCACCATGCTGTGAAATTTGTCCATAATACATTGGCACCTGTTTCCCTCTGACATCCTTTCCCTTTTTAGTTCAATGAGATTGTAATTGCATTCCCAAGGAGCTCCAATATGTAGATAATGGTATGCTGGATTAGATCAGGAGTAAGGCTACCTAAATATGTGGGTAAGATTCAAATCCAGCGGCACCTTACAGACCAACAAGATTTCCAGGGTATAAGCTTTCAAGAGGCAACGCTCCCTTCATCAGATGAAACATTTGATGAAGGGAGCTTGGCTCTTGAAAGCTTAAACTCTGGATATCTTGCTGGTCTTTAAGATGCTACTAGACCTGAATCTTGCATTTCTTCCGCAAACCAACACAGCTACCTGCCTGAAACTATGTATTTGGAGTGTTGATAATTTAGTGCTCAGTTTTTCCTTACACTTTGTATATGTGCTGGATTTTTGGAAAGGCACTAAGCATAGGTGACTGGGACAGATAATGAACTCCTTATAATACAGAAAAATGGTACCCATGTATGGGACAGAATTTCCTCAAGTGAATTAATTAATTTCCCTTCCATTTTACATTCTAAGTTTGGGGAAGAGGAAATACTTTGCCTCCCACATGAGGAGATATACCATGGAACAGATATGCAAATGTCCTTTTGGCTTCTTAAACGGGGTGGTGGGCAAAAAAAAATTATGAGGGCCCGGGTCATGCTAGGAGGCCTCTGGAGTGGGGCTAATCCTGTGATTCATTTTCTTATGATATTTGGGATAGGCTTGGATTGGCTGGTATGATGGTGGCCCAGAGAGGGAATCACTGTCTGTGGTTCCAAGAGGACTTTGGGCAGCTCTGGCCAAGTCACTAGACGTGTTTCCTCTAAGCTGAGTTAGTGTGAGCTAGCTTATAGTTTTTTAGCCTCCAGCTCACACATTTTTGTCTTAGCTCATGAAGGATGGCTCCAGAGCAAACTAATTTATGTAGCAGCCACATTGCTTGCTCACAACTTTAATGCCAGGAGCTCACAAAGTAGAATTTTTGCTCACAAGACTCCACAGCTTAGAGGGAACATTGGTCACTAGCAATGTTCCCTCTAAGTCGTGGAGTCTCATGAGCAAAAATTCTACTTTGTGAACTACTGGCATTAAAGTTGTGAGCAAGTGATTTGGCTGCTGCATAGATTAGTTTGCTCTGGAGCCCTCCTTCCTGAGTGGAGACAGAAAAGTGTGAGCTGGAGGCTAAAAAACTGTGAGCTAGCTCACACTAACTCAGCTTAGAGGGAACACTGGTCACTAGTGCAGATAACCTTTCAGAAAGAGTAGATTTAGTACATTCTTTACCTCTCTAGCCCTTCAACAGGTGATCAGGGCTGGATTAGTTGACATTGTACAGATACTACTGCCAATAAAGGTGCCTAACTGACTGACTGACTGAGTTGACAGTGCTGCTCATCCATTTGATGTGAGGAAGCTACTATATTGGTACCTTGCTGATCTGGCATTTTGCTGTTCTGGTGTTTTTATTTATTGGAGTGCCTGACTAGAGGAGCCAATGAGAATGAGCTAGGATCAGGTCTAGTGCTGAGCTTTGCGGAGTTGTACAGGTCATTTGCATTTGCTATGTATTTAATCCATTACTACCTTAAGAAAGGAACATTAATTAATGATTCTACCACAAGATGGTAGAAACGAGCAATTAAAGATTATGTAACATTCTGCTATTTTTCTGTAGGGATAAAAGCAACAGAAAATGCTCTTGCATTATTTCTTAGTATATATGTTACAATTCTGTAAACAAAAGCTAGATCTTTTTATAAGCATCTTGGCAAAAAAATCAGAAATGCCTTAAAAAAAATAAACAAAACAACCCAGATTTCATTTATAAACTGCCCTACATTTCATTATCCTCACCACTACTTCTTCACAACTCTTTAATGATGATTTTTGAAAGGCATTGACATTCACAATTCAGTTGTTTGGGTAAGTCAGGAACCATAATGCTTCTCCCATTCAGAGGCTGTCACCATTAGAACAAATTAAACGATTTTCCCCTTTAGTTGTCTAATAAAGGAAACAACTGAATAGTGAAGTTTTGAGAAAGTCAATTGGGACAAAAACTTTCAATGAGGATGACTCATCTACTGTATGCATTAGCATTACCCAAGATGTTGCAAACTCTGAATAAAATTGTGACAGAAAAGTATTTTTTGTTTCTTCCACATTGCTTGGATATTTAATGTCCATTTGAATTGGATTGTCCATTGGGAGAAAGTTTTTGGCTGGTACATATTTTGCTTTTGTACTTCAGGACCATAAACATTATTTCCACCAGTTTGTTTCTAATATACAGCTCTATATTTTCTATTCTTTTGTAATTTGTTTTATCCTGTTAAAGAGAAGAGAAGCAATGTTCATGGTCTATCTAAATGATAATAGCAATATAAAGTCAGTTATATACTTCCAGCATTGATCTCCATGCAGCATATTTGGTCTTCACCAATCCTGTGAAGTAGATTAGGATGAGAGACAGACAAGGTCTTAGATAAGCATATGGAGCAGAGGTCCATCAGTGGCTATTAGCCACAAGGTATAGATAGGGACTCTGGGGCAAGTGATGCTCTGTCATCTTGGTGCTTGGGGGAGGGGTCAACAGTGGGAGGGCTTCTAATGTCCTGGCCCCACTGGTGGACCTCCAGATGGCACTGGTATTTCTGGCCACTATGTGATACAGAGTGTTGGACTGGATGGGCCTTTGGCCTGATCCAACATTGGCGTCTCTTATGTTCTTATGTCACCAAGCCTAAGCAGGCATCTGAATCTGATTTAACAACAACTCAAGACTCTAATAACTACAATATTTTATTTTATTTTTATGCTGGATAGAATTTTTATATACCCTTATAAACCAGGTCCTCTATTCATACCAGGTTTACTTCAGAATTCAGTGCTGCTTTCTATAATTTACTCAAGCACAGTTATTACAGTAATTTGCCTGTTCTTGAAAATGTAAAGAGGAAGAGAATAATTTTAAAAGTAAAATGATATCTAAACAGACTTGGCTTGTATCTAAATGCATACAAGTGTATTCCCCAGTCAAATGAGCCACTTTTCTGAGCTCTGCTGGCAAAGAAAATGAAATGTATTCATCTGGATTCAGCAAGGGCACATGGGACAACACCTTTGCTGAAGCTAAGGAGGTCAGGTTATGGTCATGCCTAGATAAGAGATTTCAAAGAATACCAGGCATGCTGCCAAGCATGGGGGGGGGGGGGGTTTAAGATGAAAACGTATTTTGGCCTGTGCATCGTATACAGTCTCCACGTAGTGTCTAGAGTATATATATGATGCTTCGTACTTGGATAGCTATTTTGCACACACCTGTTTCTCCTACTTGATAAAATCTTCCTCACTAATGATAGACTGCCAGGCAAGCCATAGCACATAAGCATACCCTAAGTGTGGATCATTTTAACAGGGTAAATCCATCTGTGCACTCAGTACCTGTTGGTGAAGATCGAAGAAAGATTATTTTGCAATTGAACTCCATGTAACATGTTCAAGTAAAATGCTAATACAACTTGGATATAATGCTGTAATCTTAAAAACCAGGGATCTGAAGATGGCTTTCAGTAGGCAGCAACCTTTATTACATTTTGAAACCCTAAGGAATTAAACTCACAAGGTCCTTTCCTTCATGTTTATGTAACAGAGGGTAAATGAAGACCTGGTACTTTGTAAAGCAGTATGAGTCCATTGTGGGCACTAGCCTTGTACACTATTACAGTTTTCAGATTTCCTTGAGGGGAACTATGGAAGTGAATTAGTTCAGTTTTGTACTGTAGTCATGCAATGTTGATAGCCCTAATTGTAACTTTATGCTTCTAGAAAACTAATGAAAATATCCAATAGTAACTTTTATCCAGAAAAGATAAATATCTTAGATTAACTGGTTCACTAACAGAGAAAAGTTTAATGTAGCAAATTATAAAGTAAATACAATCCTACCAATTGGGTAGATGTGATGTTAGAAAGATTAGGGGACCTGTTAATTCATTGTCTCTGCTGGGACTATTACAGTAGTATTTGTGAGAAATACAAGGGTCTGTTAATTTAAGGCAAGGGATCTAATCAGTACTTCTTAGGATGACATGAGAAATATATTCTCCAGTATAATGAACATTCTTTGGCAGTTATAAAACATACACAATGAAGGACAATATAGCTCTGATTATTTATGATTATTGAAATATATTTATTAAACGACCACACAGATAACAGCAACTGTTTTTAACTCTGATATTAAGTCTTCAATACTAATGATTAAAATTTGTTAGCTCTGTTCCTTTTGAACTAATCAACCAAATCAATAAGGACATGGATGTTTCTCAGCTTGATTGCAGGCACAAATCTTAGCAAGGATGGATTGTGGTTGCTTGGGTGTGGGAGAAGCTGGCTGTGTGAATTAGTCGTCAGTTTCTGACCAGTATGAGGGTTGTGGATTGAATATATGATGGCCCTGAGTTGCTCCATTCCTTCATGTTCCACTCTTTCTCTGCATTGCTGGCTTACCTTCTTGAGACCCTGTGCTGACCCAAACTGTAGTACAAACATAGTTAACACTAGGACTCTTGAGGTGCTTGGTTGCCACACAACTCGCTGCCTGGATGTGAGGGCGATCTGGCTGCGACATCTGTCACCCCATTGATCGCCAGGGTTGATTCGGCTGATCTGGCTGGCTAGGCGGGTGTCTCCCACCCTCCCCACCGCTCCATGTGCGTCCCTCCCGAAGCTGCGCGCTCGGTGGAAGAGGACGACCATCCCAGATAGAAGGAGTGTACCGTTCTTCGGTCAAGGGTATACGATAGCTGCGCTCCCCTGCTAGAACCAAACTCGCTGCCTGATACATTAGAAGCAGGAAACGAGCCAGGGAGGAAGTGGGGCCCTTGGATGACAAAGAGGTAAAAGGATTACTGAAGGACGCTAGGGAAATGGCTGCAGGGCCAGCCCAAGGGGTTTCTGTGCCCTAGGCAAGGCCGCCTCATGGCGCCCCCCTCAGATGCCAACTTCCCGGTGGGGCCTGAAGACCTCCCAGCTGGCCACCACGGGCTCTGCCTCCTTAGGGAAGCCAAGTGACACGCTGGCTGCACAGCTTGGCCTGAAGCCCTTCATGCCCCCCTCTCTCCCGCTGCCTCGGACTGCTGGCCTGGTGTCGGAGGGGACTAGGTGGCAGGCTCCCCCTTCCCCTCCCGTGCCCCAGCGGCTGTGCCTCTCGGGAGCTGTACGACCCATGTCAATTGCCGCTCTCCCGCGGCGGGTGCTCACGCCGCCGCG
>NW_015175366.1:126575-127051 GCF_001447785.1 Gekko japonicus
CACCAGCAGCCTCTCATTCTCTCTCTCTCTCTCTCTCTCTCTCTCTCCAGCCTTCCCCCTGTGCTTGGCACACCCCCTCCGCTCCACCGCCTGCCATCTCCAGTGAGTCGCCCTTTTAAGAGGGTCCAGTGCTTCATCACGATCAAACGCCCCAAAGCAAGGTCCATCCAGAAGCAGCGGCAGCAGTAGTAGAGGCTCCACACACACACACACACACCGCCATCCCACCCGCGCTCCAGTGGCTGTTGGTCAAGGCTAAGCCAGCAGGGGAGGGGCATGAAAACACAGCCCCTGCCTGGCGGATGCGGCAAGCTCCTGTTTGGTGCTCCACTGCAGTGAGCGTGGAGGGCCCCGGAGCAGCGGGAGAGGCGGCGGCCATGGCTGCTGAGGAAGGCTCGGACTCGCTTGGGTGCTGCGGGGAGGACGCCTCCCTACCGCCCCCACCCCCACCCCCCTCGACCATCCCCGCTGCTTCC
>NW_015175366.1:128735-142974 GCF_001447785.1 Gekko japonicus
ATAAGCATATGGAGCAGAAGTCCATAGGGGCTATAGCTACATGGTATAGATAGGAACTCTCAGGCTGGGGCAAGTGATGCTCTGTATTCTTGATGCTTGGAGGGGCAACACTGGCCAGTAGCTAACGTGGGGCCCACAGGGCCCGGCCCCCTCCAGTTTCTTCTGGGCCCCCTCCCTCCCGGGCTGTCCCCGAAGTGCGTCACCACCTGCGCGCCGCTTTGCACTCTGACTGAGAAACACCCCCACTTAAATCTTCTTCAGACTGCAAAGACCCTGACTGCAAAGAAACTGACTCGAAACCTCAAAGTCCCTCATGAAACAAACACAACAAACACAACAAGGTTTTCTGGGAAAGGAAAGGGAGATCAGAAGGACTGAGCCAGAAAACAGGGGGGGGCGCGGGGCGGCGGACTTATTTAAAAAGCACTTTACTGGGCGTCAGGCAGCTTGAGTAGACCTGGGTAAGACTCTGCTCGGGTCAGGGTTCCTGCGGAAACGGGGCCAAGTCAAAGGCAGAAAGGGAAAGAAGTTTTTAAAAATGGAGGAAAGCCGAGAGGAAGGAAAAGGTAGCAGAAATAAAGGGACCGAAACAAAGCTGATGAGGAAAGGGGACATCTTGGAAAGGGGGTTGCCAGAAGAAAAGAGAAGAAAAGACAAGACAAGTGTTTGGAGTTGCCAAGAGAGTGCATGGCCTGCTGCCACCGTGGAGGGTTACCTATATTGATATAGCCAACTTGCTAGCTATCCTGTTGGCTTCAGGGAGCCCGCCACTTATCCTCACCACCCAGTGGTTGGTGTACACATGAGTCCTGCAGCTGCTGGGCATTACCTCCCCCCCCACACTTGGCCTGGAACTTTTGATTAAATTAGCTGCTGCCCCCCCATGCCCCCTCCCAAAAAAGTCATTAGCTACGGGGCTGGGCAACAGTGGGAGGGCTTCTAGTGTCCTGGTCCCACTGGTGGACCTCCTGATGGCACCTGGTATTTTTGGCTTCATAAATCCAAGTCTCACCAACGTTGGAGGGCAGGTAGATAAGAGTCAGCTGGTGAGTTTGGTATCTCTAGCATGAACAGAATCCATTCTGTATACCCATGACCCTGAACCTATCTTCTAAGTCTTTTATTACTGCTTGGACCAACAGGTTATAAGCATACAAAAAGATTATGTTAATATACAGACAATATAAAAAACATAGATAATATGAAATAAAATACAGTATATGAGGAGCAAATGCAAGATAAAAGAGGTGATGGGCCCACTGTTGGGTGAAAATGGCGAAACTTTGACAGAGAACAGAGAGAAAGCAGAAAGGCTTAATGCCTGTTTTGCCTCAGATCTTCCCCTGGAGAAGAGGTTCATCTATTAGAGGAGTTTGGATTTATACTGCACCCTTCACTGCCCAAAGGAGTCTCAGAGAGGCTTAGAATCCCTTTCCTTTCCCCTCCCCACAACAGACACCCTGTGAGGTAGGTGGGGCTGAGAGAGCTCTCTTAAGAACTGCCCTTGAGAGAACAACTCTGAAAAAATGTATGTCTATTCCAAGGTCACACCAGCAGCTGTATGTGGAGGAGTGGGGAATCAAACCCAGATTAGAGTCCACACTCTTAACCACTACATCAAACTGGCTCTCATGGTAGTAGGTAGAGATGGTAGTAGGCAAGGCACAATGTCTGGGCTGGTTGACATGGACAGAGAGGTAGTTGAGAAGCACCTGGCTGCATTGAATGAGTACAAATCCCCCAAGCCAGATGGTACGCACCCAAGAGTGCTCAAAGAACTTTATAGAGAGCTTGCAGAGCCTTTGCCCATCATCTTCCAGACCTCTTGGAGGATGGGAGATGTGCCACAAGACTGGAAAAGGGCATATGTTATCCCAGTTTTCAGAAAGGGGAGGAAGGATGACCCAGGAAACTACAGGCCAGTCAACCTGACCGCAGCAGAGGATAGGACTTGCAATAATGAATTAAATTAAGGGCGAGAAGGTACTGGCTAGATATTAGGAAAACTTTTTTTACAGTAAGAGTTGTGCAACGGTGGAATCAGCTGCCTAGGGAGGTGGTGAGCTGACCCTCACTGGCAAGCAGCTGAACAAATGCTCGTTAGGGATGCTCTAGGCTGATCCTGCATTGAGCAGGGAGTTGGACAGGGTTTCCCATGATGTTCTGATGGGTAAGGACTGTGGACTGGACTCTAGGTTAGCTAGGTGGATAGGAGAGCCACACTCAGAGAGTAGTTGTCATCTGAATGGAGGGAGGTGACTAGTGGGGTGCCACAGGGGTGGGTTCTGGCCCCAGCCCTTTTGAAGACAGACCACCAAAAGTCAGAGATAGAATTCAACAAGATCTGAACACACTGGAAAAGTGGGCGGATATGAACAAGATACATTTTAACAAGGATAAGTGCTGAGTGCTACATCTAGGTAATAAAAAAGAGGAACACACATACTGGATGGGGGATATACTTCTGAGTAGCAGTGTGTGTGAACAAGATCTTGGGGTATGGGTGGACCATAAGTTAAATATGATCAGCCAGTGTGATACAGCAACAAAAAAGGCTAATGCAATCTTGGGATGTATCAACAGAGGCATAACATCCAAATTGCAAAATGTCATAGTCCTGCTGTACACTGCATTGGTCAGACCACACCTGGAGTATTGTATGCAGTTTTGGAGGCCTCACTTCAAAAGGATGTGGACAGAATGGAGCAGGTACAGAGGACAGTGATGAGGATGATCAGGGGCCTGGAGACCAAGCCCTATGAGGAAAGGCTGAGGGGAATGTTCAGTCTGGAGAAGAGGAGGTTGAGGGGGGGGACAGGATTGCTCTCTTTAAGTATTTGAAGGGCTGTCGTTAGTGGAGGGCAGGGAGTTGTTCCTGTTGGCAGCAGAGGATAGGACTTGCAATAATGAATTAAATTAAGGGCGAGAAGGTACTGGCTAGATATTAGGAAAACTTTTTTTACAGTAAGAGTTGTGCAACGGTGGAATCAGCTGCCTAGGGAGGTGGTGAGCTGACCCTCACTGGCAAGCAGCTGAACAAATGCTCGTTAGGGATGCTCTAGGCTGATCCTGCATTGAGCAGGGAGTTGGACTAGATGGCCTGTATGATCCCTTCCAACTCTGTGATTCTATGATTCTATGAAAACATGGATATAAAATTTTACATTAGGAAATAATGCCATTAAATGCCATAGACAAAAATTTTGCAACTGCCACTCACATTTGGATCTGCTAATAGTCTTTCCACAATCTCTGTTTTGTGGCAGAACTCCATTTTTGGATATAGATGAAGAAGAAGAAGAAGAAGAGGAGATTGGATTTATACCCCGCCCTTCACTACCAAAAGGTGTCTCAGAGCAGCTTACAAACTCCTTTCCCTTCCCCTCCCCACAACAGACACCCTGTGAAGTAGGTGGGGCTGAGAGAGCTCTTGACAGAAACTGCTCTTTTGCAAGAACAGCTGAACAATTTGCATGCAGAAGAGTAATCCATTTGGTTAAAGAGCTCAAGGGTAGTTTGTCATCAACTAGTTTTAACCAAGGATGTCACAAACCATCTTTAACCAGGTGGTATAGATAGCACTCCTCTGAGGAATAAAGAATATTTAGCCTAATGAGGAAAGTTGCTATCCAAGCTTTAGCATCCAAGGATGGTTCAGCAAATTCTAAACCAATAGCTGAACCAGAGATACACCCAGGGAGATATGGCAATAACTGTAGGAAAGAAGTTAAGCTGGAATCATACTTGTCATTGACTTTGGCTATGGCCAATGGCACACCATATAATAATATAGGTACTACCTTCACCTGAAAGGCATAAATAGCAGCTGGTACGTAATTTCCTCCTGTGGTCTGAAAAAATCATAGCAGGGCTGACAAATGTATTGATGCTAGCTTCTTAGCAGTATTGATCTGACTTGTCCGGGACAAATTTTAAGATAACAAGATACCTAAGTAGTGAAAGGTGTTCACCTAAGCAGTTGGATGGCCATTCATAGACCAAAATAGATGGCATAAAGGCATAAAACAGCCACTTTTGTCCTTTGATAATTTGTACCCAAAGACTCCTGGAAACAATAGGAAGCAAAAGCATTCAATAGACATCTTAGCCCAATATGAGACTGAGATAACAGTGCAGCAGCATCAGCATAAAACAGGTTTGAAATAGGTCTTTGAGCCAGGTGTGGTAGGTGGAAGTGTTCGCCAGAAAGATGACTATCAGTGTCACTTATATAGAAGTTGAAAAGGTAGGAAGCCAAGAGGCAGTCCTGTTGGACTCCTCTATTTATTCCAATATCTTTAGTCAACTGGCCATTATTTCTACACCTCACCTGTGCAGTATTATTTTGGTATAGTTTATGAATTAACCAAAGAGGCTGATGATCCATGGAAGTCATCACTATTTCCCCCCACAATCTGGCACAAGAAATATAATCAAAAGCTCTTTTTAGGTTGATAAAAGCCACATAAAGTTTACCTCTAGCTGTTTCAGTGTATTTTTCAGCCAAATGGGCAAGTACTGCACAGCAATCTAAAGTAGAGGTTCTTCTTTTAAAACCAATCTGAGAGGTCATAAGAAAACAATTGTCTGACAGCCAAGATTGTATTTTAATAAGCAGGTAGAAAATTAATAATTTACCTACACAGGGGAGAAGACTAATCAGTCTATAGTTATCAGGAAGTAAATAATCACCTTTTTTGTGGATAGGGATAACTACCAATTTAATATAAGATTGTGTTATAGAGCCAGAATTACAAACATTTGAAAATAAAGGGGCTAAGATCTTACTCCAACCTGGAACATTCTCTTAAAGAGCTCATTGATAATAAAATCTGGACCAGGAGCCCTCTAAGCTGAGTTAGTGTGAGCTAGCTCACAGTTTTTAAGCCTCCGGCTCACACCTTTTTGTCTTAGCTCAGGAAGGATGGCTCCAGAGCAAACTGATTTATGCAGTAGCCAAATAAGACTTTGATATTGTTTCTTGTAAGCAATCAAGGAGGTCAATAGTCTCTTAGAATTAGTATATTTATACATTCTATGAATTTCTTGGAGCATACAATGGCAATCTTTGTCAAAGCAATGTTTATTTCTGGTTCAAAGGCCACGTGTTGGTTGCCCATGTCTTTTGACCAACAAGTGGTTAAAAAGTTGAAAGATTTGCTCCAAAATCATTGATTGCCTGGTAGGTGAAGCCTCATTGATAAGTTGGAATATAAGAGTTTGGCATGTGGTTGAATAATAGATATTAAAGGCCTCCTTAGACTCGTTAGATTCCCAGCAGGCTCTTTTCAGAGTTTTACCTGGACAAATCAAGTCAATCTCAGGCTCTCCAGCAAGCTTTCCCCCAAAAGGCACTGCTAATTCAACACAGAGTGGTAAATGGTTACTGTCCATCAGTTCACCCACCCTAAACCTGGAACAATAAGGTGAAAGATTTGAGGAAACCATACAAAAATCAACTACATGCTTCCCTTCTTGCTAATTCACATAAATTTTCCTAGATCCCCCAGGTCACTGATGCCACTCTGGATATTCAATCCTAGTTTAAGGGTGGAATGATAAAAAAATTCCTTTCTTTTGCCATTTATTTTAAGATCCTTAGAAGTCCTTTCCAGGATAGGGAGATCTCAAGCATCAGCATCTGCCTCATACAGGGGAAAAAGAATTGACTCATTACTGCATCTTGTACGGGCATTCATGTCACCAGTTACCAGAATAAATACTTTGGATAATTATGTGATATAGAAAATATCCTACTGTCAATGTCCTTCCATTGATAGAAATAGTCACCAGTAAGTGTCCCTGGAGAGATATAAATAGTGATCAGAATCAGAAAATGACCCTCAGAATCAAGTTTAACCACCAATATATAATTTAGGGCTAAAATCAAATCTAGATTTTGGCATCTAAAAGAAGAAGAAATAAAACAGGCAAGGCTACCCCTTGAGCTTAGAATAGCAAGACTGACAGAAGATACAAAGCCAGAAAAATAGATATATTCTTTACATCAGGTTTCCTGCAACAAAATGATAAATTCTTGCATCTCATTGGATGAAGTATGAGAAAATCAATCAGCTAAATTCCAAGATTAAGTACGAGAAAACTAATCAGCTAAATTCCAAGATAGAATTTTCAGAGCTAATCAGCTTGAGGATTGATCAGCAAATTGAGTATGATTAGGCGTCTTCTCCTCCACAATGATGTGTGGTTCTAGAGGGATCATTGGTATGAAAAAGGATTCCTCAGTTTCAGTGGGGACAATAACATCAGGATCTTCCTGTACATTTATAGCAGTAGTTTGAGAAGGAATGTAAGGAAGAGAGGAATTCTTTGATGCTGGAATTTGCTTGTTTACTAATAGGACCATTCAGATGCTCTTGAAAGAGCCGTTTCACATTAGGATTTATGAAATGTTGCTTATTGATGATGTTAAAGTTGCCCATATGTCATTTCCACAGAAAGCACTTTCCTGGGGGCACCTTCTTTGTGAAGGCATAACTTGGACCCTGTAAATTTAATCCTCACCAACCTTGGAGGCCAGAAGAGGAGAGTCAGCCACAGATCCCCTGTGAATTTGATGTCTTTAGCACATTGGGGGGAGGGGGGCTGTTATACCGCTTCACAAACCTCATGAACTGAACCAGTTCATCTAGTATCAAAAAGGTCATAACAGTCCATGGTTTGTGAACCACACATGCCACAAACCAATACGAACTGCATTTCATGCCCATCCCTAATTGTAATGGCCTTTACATGTTTCACATCATTTGTACACACTGGATACAAAACAGGAGTCAATTTTAACAGGAATAGTTACATCAAATATCATGAATTTGACCAGAAGAAAGAATGACTGCAGTTGTGTCTTGAGTGTGGAAAAACTGCAAAGAAAAACTTTTGAATTGAACTGAGCTGTCACAAACTTCAATGACAACCTTATTTAAAATATGTCACAATTGTGTCCCTTAACGACTCAGCTGCCAATTTCACATACAGTGTATGCTAAGATTCTTATCTAAGAAGAGATATCTATTAAACAAGTTTTCCTGTCAAAAAGGAAAAGAGAGGCAACAACCACAGAAAGCAAACTGAGGTCCCTGTGAGTCTCATAATGCATGCAGCCTATGCCCTGTACATCCTCATCTGGATCAGAAGATGCCCTCAGCCAACTCAATGGAAACCTGTCAAGATGCACATTTACACACCTGTGCTGACTGCATGGGCGGGAAGCTGCTTCCACAAATGAATTTCTTTTGCTGGATTGAAGCACCTTGTCTTTCTTGCTTATCTCTTAAGAATGTACTCTCCCTGGCAAAATTAGCACCCAAGGGACATGAAACTAAGAAGCACTAATAATATTGCATAATGAAGCATGGGGGGAAAAACATTGACATGTGCTAAAAATGAAGCAATACTGATGAACCATTTTCAGCTGCAGTTGAAACCCTCATAGCAGGGGAAAACACTCCTAAAGCTCTCCTCCCTGATATATTGGCTGATATTATGAAATCTGCCTTATTTATCAGGCTTATTCCCTCCATCTTTTTTTAAAAACCCTTATGTTAGTGCTGGTTTTGGGGTATTTTTTTTTAAAAAACAATATTTTAGAGGTTTCACATCTGCTAAAGTTTTAACACTGTTACATACACAGCCTTATCAATGCATTAAGTAATTAATTAATTACCCCAAAAAGCTTGCAGCAACCGAGCAGCCAGTCAGTTTCTCTCTCTTTTAGCTTAAAATCAGCTATATGCAACTGGAGATAGAAACCAGGTGTCAGCTATGCTGTCATAAGAGTTGGGGGTGGGGTGCTTGCTTGCCAGAACTGCTGCATTCCTTTTCAGCTTCTGTAATGCTCGCTTATCTATGGCCTTGCAGGTGGGGAGTTGTGTCTGGGATTCTAGGGAACTGTGGGAGCGCTTTCGGTTCTCAGCTTCAGCTCTAACGGCCTGGGGCTCCTTCTCCCACATGCGGGAATGTGGCTAATTGGCCTAAGGAAGGGGGGGTGCATACGAATACCCTATATCCCATTATGTTTGTAGAAGCGACACCATTCTTAACAGTGCTTATGTTAATGCATCTATAGCTCTTCAATAAAGTATAACCTTTCCATGAAGCGTGTACTCAGTTGTTGGCTGTAGAACCTGACACCAGGGGAGATTAAGATTTGAAGAAGAAAAAGAGATTGGATTTATACCCCATCCTTCACTCAGGTGAAGGTGTCTCAGAGCGGCTTACAAACTCCTTTCCCTTCCCCTCCCCACAACAAACACCCTGTGAGGTGGGTGGGGCTGAGAGAACTCTGACACAAACTGCTCTTTTTCAAGGACAGCTGTGCCAGAGCTTGTGACTGACCCAAGGTAGTACATCACAAAACCTTATCTTGGACTGTTATATTTATGAATATTTTTATTTTACAAGCGGGGGACCCTTAAGAAGTTGTGGGAGGGCATCTAATTTTCCTCTGTATCTCCCCCCCACACACTATTTTCTCTCTTCCATGGCAACCCCCATAACCTCTCCTTTTCCCCTCCTTTCTTCTCTCCCTCCAACATCAGCTAAACTACATTTATCTGCCATCCTTTCTTTAGTTTTCCTTCCTTCCCTCCCACTTGCAGCCTCTCTCTGGGAAAAGTCTGGCTGAGCTGCATGGTGGTCACCAGTGCTAGGTAGGACCAAGCTTCATGTTAGCCCTGCTGTAGGGACAGGCCAGGTCAAGCAAAGTTGTACTTTGGCCGCTGTTGGGTCTGACCCAGTTGTGCCATGGCTGCCACCACTGGGCTGAACACATTTATTGTCAGGTTCCCAGCTAAGACACTCTCCGCACACACTATTGGCAGTGTAATGCTTTATCAGAGATATGCTTGCTATAGGTACAAGAACATTTGTTAGGACTAAAGAAAACCGTGGGAAATCACACGTTATAGGCAAAAGCATAAAATTCCACACATTCATATGTCACACCTACCCCCGAGCATTTCTATGGCAACATAGACAGATATATGGTGCCCTATCTAACCTAGCCAGCTGAAGAGAGTCTCCAAGATCATCTCATGAGAACCAACTGTTGGGGCACACTTTGAGAAGTGGTTACAGCTACTACCCCTATGCACTCATATAACACACACCTCCCTCAGGAATTCAACATGACAAGCAAAGGCAAGGGAAAGCAAAACTTAAAGAAACAAAAGTTAGGCCTGAGTTTGACAGTTATGCCAGACTGCTGATAGGTAAGGTCTGGTTGTGCTGCGGCCTCTGGGCCACGCCCACTAGTGTGAACAGTGAGTCTTTGGCAGTCACTGAAAGGCCTGTTCCTAATGATTTCCTTCTTCATAAGAAGAAATGAAGGAAGGGGACCTCTTGTAAGGCTGTTTTGGACTCCCAGTCAGCCCTGCTCGCTCTCATGCCTTTGCTTTACAGAAACCAAGACCTGGAAGGCTCAGCAATTTTGTTGTGGATGCCTAGCAACCACCAAAATGACCACTGAGAGCTCAATGGGCATTATTTTATTGAAACTATGGACATTATTTCTTTTGCTTCATAGTTTCAATCCTCAACATATATTTTTTTTAGATTTCAGAGTTTCGTGCAAATGCGGGACTTCATGTTTGCGGGAAATCCCCACCCCCACATCTGTCTATATCTTCACTTTGCAGATTGACCGTGTCCTCTGCGGCACCATTTGAATTAGATGTATTGCTTTTGTTTTATGGTTTTGTTTTTAACTCTTGATTAAGTAATTAAATAACAATAATTAAATAATAAACAGCTAACATTTTCAGTCAGGCTTGGCTACATGAGACGAAGGATGCTAAGCAAAATGAACGGCACCCTGGTCCATGACATAACACCTTTTGTGTACTGACTCTGCTGCTCCACAGGATTACAACCTCAACCTTGAGCTCTTTAGTTCTGGCTGGGCTATCTAAATGATGTGTGTGTGTGGGGGGGGCAGGTGCTTGCTTACAGGTTGCTCATGTTTTTGCTGGCAGGGATTTCAACCAACGCTCGTAAGTCCTGGAGTATGTACCTAGCTATAAGCATAGATTGCTTTGGTGTTAGGAGGACCTAGAATGGTATCTACATTATGCTGGTGTTAGTCCTACCTAGTAGTCTCCTAGCATAGCAGGACTGTAAGATTTTCCTACTTAATAAATGGGGGGAGGGGGATTATGACAAGTTTCATCAAACAACTTTTGTCCAACCAAGCCAAAAAGCGAAGGGAATAGGAAAAACCTTAAAAAAAACCCCAAGGACTGCGACTTTGAAGCTCCTCACCGTTTTGATTGGAGCAGCAGTTGTCATTTATAATAGGAGCTGTGGGATAAGAAAAGATTGATCTTGTTAACCTGATATTCCTTTGGCAGAAGGCATTCAAACTACAAAATAGTAATTAGCTCCCCACAGTGCTATTTTTATTAAGTATAACTAATCATTCCATTTTAGGTTTGGCAGAAGTAGCGTGGCCTTATTCAGGAGCATTTAGAATAGCCATATAATAGAGGCTACCATTTCTCTTAGATATATAAACAAAGATGAGGTAACGTAACATTTAAAACCACTTGGTGAATGACAGCTAGGTCTGTTTATCACACAGGCTATAATCTGAACAAATATCAATGGATCTATGAACTAGTTTGCTTTCCAAGTCTCAGTATCAGGAGGCAAGATAGTTGTTGGATAGCTAAAGTCTTAGCTCCCACTTCCTTTCTGCATGTTATCTGAGTCTGGCAGTCCTGGAATGTAAAGAAGTCAAAGAGATTGTCCAACATTAAATTTCATCAGACCCAGATTTGTTTAGAAGCTGGTCTCCTCTGTGCATCTGTTTGTCTCTTTTGCGATGATATGACAAGCTAGAGAGGTGATCTCTATGGAATCCAGCAGTCCCTCAGCAGAAAATACTAACAGATGCAGATCTTGTTCCTCTCCCCCCTGAAGTCCTACCTATTCAATCAGTCCCCTTCCCTCTCTCAGAACAGTCTCCCAATCCATGTGACTGGCCATGCAGGTTCTGCAACCTCAGGATCAACGTTCCTGGAGTAAGAAAGAATGTATTGGTCGGAGGGAGGAAATACCCCATGATTCCTACTCCTGCAGTTCACCAGATCCAAGCTGCAAGTTCCAATGTACATTGACAAGTTTGCCAGTGCTGAGAGAATGCACCTGGTGGGGCCAGTAAAGCTGTGTATTGCACCAGTACCATTTTTACATACCTAACTTAATTTCATCAGAATGTCAAGAATGCATTTATACCCTCCAAGTGTTGGTGTTAACATTTAAAGTCCTAACTAGCTTTGAATAAACGTAGGTGAGGAAACACCATATGAGCCTAGCCCTAGCCTAAGATTCATTATCATTGGACATCTCCATGTGCCCACTTCAGTAGAGGAGAGATTGGTGGGCATAAATAATATGTTCTTTTTGGCTACTGCTCCTACATTATGGAATTATCTATCCCATGCGACTTGCTTGACCGTTCATTGTTGATCTTCTGGCACTCTGTTGAAATTGTGCCTTTTCAGAAAACATTTGGAAAGTTGATGGATACTGCCTAACATTGGCTGGATTTAGTGGAGGCTGATTTTATTGTTATTTATATATCTCCCCCCCTGCTATTTTCAATGCATTTTGCTGTTTATTAGTTTCACTACTAGTTTTATTAGGTTTTTAGAGCATTTTCATTGTTCCTTGTGTTTCTTGTTATTATTGTCTACAGCTGCTTTAATTGCTTGATGCTTTTAATTTTTTATCATATGGCTGAATTTTATTCTTTTAAATTTCATAAGCTACTGAGAGCACTGTTTTAGTAATGCAACAGGGTAATTTTTTTTCCTAAATAGAAAAGACAAGTGGAGACCCGCAAGAAACTTGCGGGATGGTTATCTCATTCATCACACCTTTGCTTCCTCTCCTCTCCTCACCTCCTACCTCTCTCACACTATTTCTCCCCTCTGCCCTCCTTTTCTTGCTCTCTATTTCTCCTCCATGCATGTGACATCCTCTCTCTTTCTGACCTGTCATCTTTCTCATTGTTTTTCTGCTTCCCCACTTCATCACTCTTTCTCTCTTTTTCTGCTCCACCCCTTAAATGTCCAGGAATTCCCCAACCTGGAGTTGGCAACCCTATTTATTTATTTATTTAACAGCGAGTTTACCTTTATCTGTCTCTCTGTCTTCTGCTTTTCATCTCCACCCACAGCCTCTACCTAGGAAAATTACAGTCTTTCTCCACAGTGGGGACCAAAACAGCTTTCATTATTCCCTCCTCCTTTTTATCTGCACAACAACCCTGTGAGGTTGGTTAGGCTGAAATATGTGACTGGTCCAAAATCACGCAGTCAGCTTCCACTGCAAGATGGGGATCTGAACCTGGGTCTTGCAGACCCTACTTTGAAGCTCTAACTGCTGCACCTCACTGGCTTTCATAGGGTGGCTGCTGATGAATGGTAGCAAGCAGCCGAGGCTAGGTGAGTCATGCAAATCAGGGGGGACCTGGCAACCCTAGACAACTGCCAGGCCTAGAGTTGCCAACCTCCAAATGGGACTTGGGGACCCCCAGAATTACAACTGGATTCTAGATAGCAGAGGTCTGTCTCCCTGCAGAAAATGGCTGCTTTTGAGGGTGGATTCTGTGGCATTATACCCAGCTGAGGCCTCTCCCTTCCCAAACCCCCAGCCTGGCACTGGCAACTTGTGAGGCCTGGCCCCACGGCTCCCTTCCTCCCTCCCTCCTTGAAAGGCCAAAAGAGGCCTGGAAAGGGCCCTTCCCCCACCCTTTGACTCACAGAGCCAGTTAGAAGCCTCCCCCCCCTCGAACGTTCTAATCTCTCTCTTACTGTTGATGCCTGGAGTTAGATCCCTGCAGAGGCCATTTCAAAATGTATTGGGGGAAATTCAGCCATCCCTGGAGGGATTTTTTTACTTCTTGGATTTTTCTGCAGACACAGGAAGTATACTGACTATGTAGGAAAAGCTGTTGGGGCAGAGTGAGCTTCCTATTAGTGGAAATAAGTATCCGCACAACACACCCTCTGTTGGAATTAGATATATAGATAAGTATCTATGCATGCCATAATAAAAATGCATCAAAACACATGTATCCACTGATATTGTTTTAAATACATTTGTATTTGGTGCAAGAATAGGCATTTTTAGGCTACCCATTAAACCACTATATAATGTACATGTATTCTAGTTTTTGTTCTGTTTATAATAAATGTGTGCAATCTATTTACAAGAATTTTGGGGCCTTGAAAATATATTCTAAAGTATATTTAATTTTTTGAGTACTTATATATTTAAACATTCCTCCCACAAAAAACGGCTTTTTAGATCCTTTGGGATTTAAAAATCTTGAATAGACCCAGCATTCTAAATGAATCACGGCTGTCAAAACTATCTCTCTATATAATAATTCTGTTTTGGTCATGGACTCTTCTGAACATTCCACACACTCCCAAATCAGTTAGCTCCCTGATCTGTCACTCAGAAGCTGCCCCTATCCACTGGCTGTGTTGACTGAGTCTCGCCTCCAATATTCTAAACAGTTTGCTGTTCCTCTCCCCCAATAGCCAGTCGGAACACAGAAGAGGTCATTTGCATATGCAGCCTGATTGGCCTTTGCCTCTAACATTCTAAACAGTTTGTTGTTGCTGTTGGGAGTCCTGAGGTAAATGTGTCCCGAGGTAAAATACATATCCCAATCTTCCCTTAAATGGTCAC
Organism: Gekko japonicus; assembly: GCF_001447785.1. Lineage (NCBI taxonomy): Eukaryota > Metazoa > Chordata > Lepidosauria > Squamata > Gekkonidae > Gekko > Gekko japonicus. Next base: position 142,458 of record NW_015175366.1, read on the forward strand.
TGGAGTTGCCAATCTCCCTGTGGGGCCTGGAGATCTCCCAGAAATCAACATGTTCCCCAGCCACAGCACATCATTTCCCCCACAGAAAATTTCCCAGCTATTACTTTGGCTGCTTTGGGCAGTGAACTCTATGGCATTATACCCTGCTGAAGTCCCTCCGCACCCCAGACCCTGTCCTCCCCAGGCTCTATCCCTCAAATCTACAGGTCTGGCCCTTTCCTTAGTATTGACAGCCTCCAGGCAACACCTGGAGATCTCCAAGATCAGTTATCCTGGAAAAAATGGCTGCTTTGGGCAATGGACTCTATGGCATTATACCTTGCTGAGGTCCCTCCCCACCCCTACCCCTCAAATCTATAGGTATTTCCCAATCCAGAGTTGACAACTATGTAATTGGCTATGGAACCACTTTCCAGACCCTTGGAACCCAGAAAACATGGCACAGGAGGAGGTGCTTTTCTACCTTAGCTGCCACTGCATAGCCCCCCAAAAAACCCATAAGTCAGGGGTGGAGGGA
>NW_015175366.1:144054-152685 GCF_001447785.1 Gekko japonicus
TTTTATGAGAAAGGGCAACCTTATAAGTGGGGACCCATGAGGACTCATAAGGGAAATCCAATTTCTTGCACTGCACTCTGTCCCGTACTGTCTCTGTTTTCCCTCATGCCTCTCCTTTCCTACCCTCTGTTCATTGCCTTTTCCCTTCTCTCCCATGTTCTCTGCCCCCACCTGCCACTTTTCTTCCTGTCATTCTTTCTCTTCCTCGTGCATCTGCTCTCCTTCTCTTCCTCTCCTTTGCATTCTCTCTTGGCTGTTGGTGGAATGCTCACGGCAACCTCTAAGGGTTTTTAAAAACTTTCTATTGCTTACTTGGATCCTTTCCTACCCTCTGTTCATTGCCTTTTCCCTTCTCTCCCATGTTCTCTGCCCCCACCTGCCACTTTTCTTCCTGTCATTCTTTCTCTTCCTCGTGCATCTGCTCTCCTTCTCTTCCTCTCCTTTGCATTCTCTCTTGGCTGTTGGTGGAATGCTCAAGGCAAACTCTAAAGGTTTTTAAAAACTTTCTATTGCTTACTTGGGGTCCAGTTAAACCCCACACCTGACAAAATATGATTTTTGTCTGGGCAAGAGCTAACTCCCATTATGTTTAATAAAAGCTGAGAATGCTTAATTTGAATTGAAACCTCTGTTTCCATTTGTAATCATTATGATAATAATTATAGTATTTTACAAAATGCATAAAAAGACAACCAAAATGTGATTCTGCAAATTATTTTTTAATTTTGTTTCAGCAGGTGATAACTGTAGAAAGAAATAAAACCTTCAAAATTTCCTTAGGAAAACTTCTAAAATGTTAGAATCATTATTTTCTACCAGCGTATCCATGTAGGCCACAACCAGAAATGTGATGAAGTTTTCAGTACTACAAAAAAGGAGAAAGCTATTAACAGGAGAGCATGAACTTGTCACTCAGTAACCCAGAATTTTTACTTATTATAGGAAAAGATGGAATCTTGAGAAGTCCTTAGACATCACACTTATATTCTTTTTGCCTCAATTAAAGATTGCGCCATCCTAACACATAAAAGAGTGCACTGATAGGTTGATTAACTACTAGTGTTCCTTATGATGCTTCTTGAAACACTAAAATGAAGCTTTTTAAAAAGTTGCTTTAGCAGCAGTTGCCATCATTGCACAAGGATCTTCACTGCATGACTGAAGTTAAGTTGTGTAAGCAAGGAAAAAAATTAAAACAATATGTTCATTTTAAAAGGCATCCTGTTAAATGGGACTTCTACTTGAAATGTTGAAGAGTTACTATTAGAGTTGTACATGACTTCATTCCTTGATATTTTATGGTTGGCTCTGCCTTTTGTGGCAGCCATTTTGTAGTTGTGTCCCCACTCTGTGCCAGAATTCCAAAGGTGCCCATAATCTGACAAAGGTTGGGGACCCCTGCCCTCCTCCCTGAATCACTAGGCCCACTGGCCAGTGGAAAGAACTACAGACAGTTTGCTCCAGGATCATGCAATCCAGAGTCCTGCAAATCATGTGATCCCAGAAAGCCAATACCACAACCCTGCACAGTATAAAGATTCCAGATCCAGTGCACTGCCTAGAGTGCTTGCCACTAGGCCACCAGCTCCAGGTATTAGCCCAAACTCAGTCCTGAATGCATGGGGACTGGATCAAAATTACAATTATTATTCTTGTTATAGATGGGATACTGTTTGGAGGCTGCAGTCACACGTAACAGAAGCCACACAAGTGAGACGGAAAACAGCTGGAGTTTCCGGGCGCGATCTCACCAGCACATCTGGGAAGCGGAAGAGTTACTATTAGAGTTGTACATGACTTCATTCCTTGATATTTTATGGTTGGCTCTGCCTTTTGTGGCAGCCATTTTGTAGTTGTGTCCCCACTCTGTGCCAGAATTCCAAAGGTGCCCATAATCTGACAAAGGTTGGGGACCCCTGCCCTCCTCCCTGAATCACTAGGCCCACTGGCCAGTGGAAAGAACTACAGACAGTTTGCTCCAGGATCATGCAATCCAGAGTCCTGCAAATCATGTGATCCCAGAAAGCCAATACCACAACCCTGCACAGTATAAAGATTCCAGATCCAGTGCACTGCCTAGAGTGCTTGCCACTAGGCCACCAGCTCCAGGTATTAGCCCAAACTGAGTCCTGAATGCATGAGGACTGGATCAAAATTACAATTATTTATCTTGTTATAGGTGGGATACTATTTGGAGATGGCTTATTGGATCATTCAAAACAAACTATTGACTCTTAGCCATGGCAAGTATTGGAACTTTCTCACTCATTTTTTTTTTTGATAGAAGAGTCTACTTGTTTGCCTTCTCTAGTGAACAAGATGCTGCTTCAATGACTCAGGTGGCAGGCTTTGCGGTGGAGTTGATGAATGGGGCTGCTGCTGCTACTTATTATGCCCGCAAGGTGACACCTGAAAAATTTGCTAATCGAGTCATTGCTCCTGCTTGTGGTCGATAGCCTTCTGCAATAACTTCCTTTTGGGGTTTCTCAGTGCTTTAAAGGTCAGCAATGTGGTTTTGTTCATTAATTAAAAAAACACCTTATAGGAATTACCCTGGGAATGTGTATTAAACATTTTAAAGTTTATTTTTATTTGACATTTACACTACTGCATAACAAGACACACTTCTTTCTCTCCATAATATTACATTATTGCAGCACAATGTAGTGGAGTGTCTTATGTTGTTCCTTGTTTCAATTTTGCAGTCCAAAACACAGGTCTGAATAGCAGATGCCTGCACCATCCATTCTATCTATATGAATGGGCCTTTTCCAGGGACCGGATGAGTTGAAATAAAATAAAGTTAGTCAAAAAGTCATGGTTCACAGTAGCAGTGATTGGTGCTATGAATAGTACATGATAATTCTTGAGAAAGGCATTCCCTCTAAGCTGAGTTAGTGTGAACTAGCTGACAGTTTTTAGCCTCCAGCTCACACATTTTTACCTTTGCTCAGGAAAGATGGCTCCAGAGCAAACTAATTTATGCAGTAGCCAAATCGCTCACTCACAACTTGAATGCCACTAGCTCACAAAGTAAAATTTTTGCTCACAAGACTTCACAGCTTAGAGGGAGCATTGGACAAAAGAAATAATTTTTTTTTTGCAAGTGCTAGAAATAATTTTTTTTTTTTGCAAGTAAAAAAGTAACTAAGCCATAGGAATATAGGTCAGAATGAGCTTGCAAACATGGTAACATATAATGCCTCCTGAGATTAGCATACAAAGGATACTCCAGAAGAATACGTGCTATCGTGTTGATCTTACATAGGAGACGGGGGGTGGGGTCGTTCTGAATAAGGTAACTGCATGAACATAACTGCTGAGTGAGCATTTAGTCTGGCCAGAATGAATGCCCATAACAGACTTTGAGAAGACAACAGATAGGTGTAGGAGGGAAGAGATTTTGGAGGTGGAATACTAAATCATTTGGGATGAACAGGTGCAGTGTACTCTAAAGGAAGAGCTTTGGTGATCAATTGATTTTACATGATTTCTCACCAAAGCAAATGCTGCATGAAAGCCCAGAGCCTGAATGGTGTCCAGGTTAACATCAAGAGCCAACAGTTTCTTAAAAACAGTCTTTAACCACATTAACCTATAAGAGTCATCTTTCAGGAGTGCCAGGTAGCCCTTGCTCTCAAGTATGACTTGATGAACAGTCTAAACACCTGTTACCAAGCCCTTGCTTCAAAGGAAGGTTGGCTTACCAGCCACACAGCAGGGAATATTAAATAATTTTTGCAGAAAATATAAAAGAAGATGAAGTTGCTACATAAGCCATAGCTGTCTTTTATCAATTGAGATGTGTTGCAGCTTTTCCCAGAGTCTTGTTCTAGGGATGGTATCACAAGCCCCTTTCAGATCTATAAATCCTACATAAAGGGTGCCATATGGGAAACTGGTGTATTTTTTATCAGATGATATAGAACTAGACAATGATCCAAAGTTGAACTACCCCTCCTAAATGCCATCTTTTCCTGGCCCAGAATATCACTCTGTTTAAGCCGATTAGGCACCAAGCAAATATGAAGAGTATAGTTTGCCCAAGCAAGATAATAAACTGATTGAACAATAGCCACTTGGGTCCAAGCGTTGACCCTTCTTGAACATCCGGACTAATATTGTGTGTCTCCAGAATTTTGGGATGACCCCAGACATGTTTATTTGTGGAAACAGCAGAGATAGGATCATTGCCCACCAAGATGGATTTAATTTGAATAATTCATTTGGGATAAGGTCTGCTCCAGGGGCTTCCCTGAGTGGAGGCAGTGGATTAGGCCTTCAACATAAGAAGAGGTCATCTCAGGCCAGTCAGGAAGAGGGCGGTCAGGTTCAAATATCTCAGAAGTAAGAAGCTGAGTCAGAGTAGCAAACAGGTTTTTAAAATATGACTCCCAGACTTCTGGATGAATACAGAAGGGAAAGCTGCCATTCGATCTAGTGCCCATATTAATAATTGCCCAAATTGCCAAGTTGTTGTTAGTTTTTACAGCCAAAATTAAATGTCCCCACTTCCTACGTAAGTTCTCCTTCTTCTTATGCTTTATTAGACCTCTATAGTATTTCTGAAGAGACAAGAATTCCCTCAGAATACGTATGGTATTATTGCTCTTTAGCTCCCCATGTTTTCGCTGTAGTTCTCTTTTGATAAGCCTGCACTCTTTTATCAAACCATTTACCAGAATTCTTGGGGACCAGGGGCATAACTTTAGAGTACAAGGGTTTGAAGAGGGACAATAGGCTACACAAGATAGTGAGAGAGCTCCTAGCTACATCAAAACCAAGTAATGATTTCCTTAAAGATAACACTTTTGGGGAGGCCATCATATCTTGGGCCAGGCAAGCAATGTTGTCATTCCAGTGGATGTGACATAGGGAGTTCTGGGACTTGTGCAGTGGGATTAGAATACAGACTGTCAACCAGAGTCAACAGGCACTTGTAAACAGATGTTTGAGTGGATGTGACATAGGGAGTTCTGATTTTGGGATGTACTGTCTTGCCTGATTACAGAAAGTTTGGCTTAAGGCATATCTGTGTGCAAAACAACAGGGAGATGATCACTGCCCTAAAAGGACGAAACTCACAGGAAGCTGGCCAATGATCTGAGATAACAAGAAACAATGAAATAATTTATAACACTAGCTCCCTTGAGGCCCAAGAAAGTATAATTCCCACTTGTATCAATTCTCTAGTGGCCATTCAGAATTACTCAATTCCTTTGGATAGCAAAACCTCAAGCTGTTGGCATTTATTATGACATCTTTTGATGACCAATAAAACCACCAGGGACTAAGGAAATTTTCATTGTTAGGACCATACAGTTTTTGTTTTAAATAATCATCGTCAGCCCCTATTCTTGTATTAAAATCACCCACTAGGAAGAATGAACTGGTTGGGAAGCTGCTTTTAGTTTTATTGAATATTTCATCCAACAAGGCCCAGTTCTCATTCAATTCATGTGAAGTTGCAGGTGGCATATCTACTGTGAATAATGTTATAGAATAGGACCCCAGTGTTAACTATTAAAACAAAATCCTGTGCCATAATCATTTCAGAATCATGGATGAGCAATGCTGTAGAGATTACACATACTAGCCCTCCTTGAAGATGGCCCAAAGGGCCTTTTGATGTACTCTGAAAGAAAGCTAAATAGCCAGGATATCTCCTCCACCATCCAGGTCTCCTGGATAAATATAATATCAAAAGCAGATAAGAATTTCCTGGTGTCCTCACAGAAAGCCTTGGAAGACCAGCCTGCCACATTCCAGTTTAACATTCTGGTGGAAGAAGATAGTCAAGATGAGGGCTGGGTAATTTGGTCAACACTGAGGTTAATGGAATGAATTATGATAGTGGGTTCCAGAGGAACAGGAAGACTTCCCACTGTCTTTTCATACAAGGCACATGTGAATAACTCTTTATGTGGGGGTATTTCACAGGAGGAATTTTTAGCTGTGCAGGAATTAGTCTCCCTCATAGGTTTAGATTGGGGCTATGTTTCCAGTCTTAACAAATCATTGTAATAGTTCTTCTCTACAGGAATGAAATGAAATGAACTACCCACACTATCACTAGCCTGGTTTTTAGTGATCAGCTTCAAATTTTCTTTAAGATTCTCTAGCCTGTCAAGGATGTTAATCTGTTCCACTTTTGGCAAGACACAAAAAGACTGCATTAGGTTAGAGTCTGCCCTATCCAATGGCACATCTCCCTTATAAATAAAAGCCGAATGGTGGTGGCACTTCTCTAGAACATTCCACACGCTCCAAAATCAATTCGCTCTCTGATCTGTCATTCAGAGGGTGTCCGTATCCACTGGCTGCTTTGCCTGAGTCCTGCCTCCAACATTCTAAACATTTTGCTAATCCTCTCCCCCCCATAGCCAGTCAGAACACAGAGGTTATTTGCATATGCAGCCTCATTGGCCTCTGCCTCGGAACACAGAGGTTGTTTGCATATGCGACTTATTGGCTTTTGCCTCTAACATTCTAAACAGTTTTGCTGTTCTGAGGTAAAATGTGTCCCATCTCCAGGTGAGGGCTGGAGATCACTCAGAATTACAACTGCTTTCCAGATGGCAGAGATCAGTTCCCCTGTAGAAAATGGTGGGCTCCGTATCCTTATATGCTGCTGAGGTGGCCCCCATATGACAGCCAATGTGACATAGCAGTCAGGGCTTCAGAGCACGGGAGAGGCTGCAGGTGTGGGGGAGTGGAAAGCTGAAGAGTGAGGGGGAAATAAAGGTAGGTTGATGATTGGCTGGGAAGGAGATAGGGTTGCCAACTCCAGGTGGGAAATTCCTGGAGATGTGAGGGATGGAGCCTGGAGAGGGTGAGGTTTCAGGAGGCGTGGGACCTCGGACAGGTACAAAGCCATAGACTCCACCCTCCAAACCAACTATTCCCTTCTGGGGAACCATCGTTGCCAATCTCCAGGTGAGGGCTGGAGATCACTCAAAATTACAACTGTTTTTTAGGTAGCAGAGATCTGTCCCTCTGGAGAAAATGGTGGACTCAGTGTCATTATACCCTGCTGAGGTCGCCACAGCAAATTGACACTGAGTGTCCAAGGCCGGGGCACCCGCCCAGAGCCTCTTTCTAGAGGCCATTGTATTTATTTCCACAACGGGCCTTTTTCCTAGTCCTTTAATAAGTTTGAAAATGTGGAAGAGTTTTTTAGGGTCACAGGCAGTTCATTTTTCATGCCTGAATTCCTAGTTGTTGGGATCAAGCTTGGATATGAATCATTTTTTACTGGGGAAAGATCAATTAAAGGTTGTGTATGATGCCTAGAAATCACTTTATTCCCCTTTGTTGGCTGTGAGAGATTTGCAGCAGGTTTCTTTAAGTTGGGTTTCATGGGGAAAAGTGTTGGTGCAGAAGAATGAAAGCACCTTTTAGGGATAATTCCATGTGAAGCAAACCACTGCTGTTTGTTTATCATCAAAACAAGGACACAGAAAAAATAATGAATCACCCAGGAGACAGACTTGGAGAATGAACAACAATATTTTATTTCGAGATCAGTACAAAGAAGAAATTGCTCAAACCATCAAGCTTTATTTTGAAGAGAATGCAACCGGAGAAGTATCAGAGCACACCGTCTGGGATGCCTTCAAGGCAGTGGTTAGAGGTAAACTGATAGCTGCAGCATCAAAACTGAAAAAGAAAAGAGAATCTCAAATAAAATCTCTATTAGATAAAATACACACTCTAGAATCCTCACATAAAAAAACGGAAAGCACAAAAATATATAAAGAACTGGCAGCCACCAGGAAAATACTAGAAGCTACTGAAACACACCAAATTCAAAAAAAACATTTTATATATGAAACAGCAATACTGGCAAAAAAATTCAAAGAGTATTAAACTTCTGGCCTGGAGAGTGAAAAAACAACAGGCGGACAGAAAAATCTATGTAGCTATGGATTTCAAGAACACCAAACATATGGATCCACTAGAGATAAATGAATGTTTCACGCAATTTTATGAAAAAATTATATGCCTCAAAGACTCCCAAGAGTCCAGATATCCAAAACTTCCTTCAGGGCAACAACTTAATAAATGAACTCAAACCGGAACATCACGTATGGATGGATAAACCCATTAGTAATGAAGAGGTCCTCACAGCGATAAAACAATCAAAACCAAACAAAGCACCTGGTAGTGATGGGTTTGGACCAATGTTCTACAAAACTTTCAAAATACCATTAGTTGATCATCTGGTATGTACATGCAATGCTGTTTTGGATACGGGCAATCTACCAACCTCTTGGAAAGATTCACACCTAATCACAATACCTAAGGAAAACAAGAACCGTGAGCTTCCATCTTCGTATCGTCCAATTGCTCTGTTGAACTGTGATGCTAAGCTGTTTACTAAAATTTTGGCCAACCGTCTCCAGGAAATCATCTTAGAATATATTAATCCAGACCAGACCGGATTCATACCTACAAGATCACTGATAGATAATATCAGACGGACTCTGAATGTGATTACTCATTGTAAACAACAGATTACAGAATCTCTATTACTCACTATTGATTTGGAGAAAGCGTTCGACAGCTTGGAAGTCCCATACTTACAGACGCTGCTAGCAAAAATGAAATTTGGGGCAAAGTTCCAGACGG